>NW_021319842.1:270944-362897 GCF_001605985.2 Dendrobium catenatum | reverse complement strand
TAAATAAATAAATAAAAATAAAATAAAATAATAATAATAATAATAAATGTCACTAAGTTTTCTATGTTATATATTTCTACCCTAAAGTGTACATGCATCCTAAATCTAAGTTTTCTAAGACCCGGTCCTTAATTTTTGTCCTTAAGTGTCACTACTGTTATATGGGGTAAAAATATTTGTTATCACTAACCCTTAGGACTTTTCGTACGTATAAAGGGGTTTAGGGGTCTAAGAGCAAAAAGTAATCCTAATTAAATTGAAGTTACTACAGGGACCTAAAAGGGAAGGGTTTGCGCACACCACATCAAGGGGTCCCTAAAGGTTTTCTAAGTTTAGAAATACTCACAGTCACTGGGGGCTACGACCCGGTGGTTCCGCCCTAGCACCTCTACCCGGTTGGATAGAGGCGACTGACATCATTAGCTCCTTATCCTTTTGTTTTCTCGACCGGTACAGTTCCTCGTAGTTCATGCAAATATAAAGAAGAAAACAAGGAAAATAAGGATTAGAACATGTTTAATAAATAATAAAGAAATAATTGAAATTTACTGAAAATAAAGACGTACTTTTTCTTCTTAACAATCTAACTTTTCATTTTCACTCTTCCAAAACACACACAAATCACTTCTCCTTCCACACCGAAACACTTTGTTATTCACATGAACATTTATTTCTTAAAATTTCTACAATTTCTTTAAAACCACTCTTTTCCTTTCAAAACACCATAATCCACTATTTATCTTTCCCATCTAAAACCCTTCAACATATACATAAAATCCACTATTCGACACATACATTTTCCAACACATTCATACTCTTCACTCTCAAAGCATACACATAATTTTCACCTTTACACATCACAAACTCTACAACTCCAAAACTTCCTAAAGATACACACATTACCATACTTTTCACACACACAATTTCACCTTTCCACAACACATAATTTCCACTTTTTCAAACTCACAAATTCCATCTTTTATTTCTCGCACAAATCACCTTTCCACGAAATCATATATTTTACTTTCCATATTCACATGCTTTGCTTCAATTATATACTTGACCCTTTCAAAACATACGTTTCAACATTATAACAATCATACACTTCAAAACATTATTTAATATATCAAAATTTCATTTTTAACAAACCAACTTTCACTTATCATTCTTCTATACAATTGACCTTTCAAAACACTATAATTCATTCTTTATATTTCTCATATAATACTTTATATAAAGAAACTTATAAATGCTCACAAATGAGACACAAAGTATGATCATGTTCTCTAACATTTTCCCTTTCATCAAAATCAAGACGAGAAACTATTCTCAATGCAAGTATAAAGAATGAACCTGCTACACTTGATCAAACTCAGGAAATCCGAACCCAAATAAGCCAGAAGCATCAATACCAAAAAGCCCACTAGTACCAAGTTCAGGGAATAATGGAGAAGCAGAGCCAACATCACCAAAATCCCCACCATCAATGGAACTAGAATCTCTTGGAGCTGCTGCAGTGGTACCTGTAGTTGAAGTACCAAGATTGGATGAACTATTTGTAGATGCAGTGGAAAGCACAGCACCACGAACCAAGTGAACTGTATGATCAGACTCCAAGCCGTAGCTCTCTAGGGTCTGCTCGTCCTTCAAAATCTGCCCTTTGTAGATCAACCTCTGCTGCTGCATCGGAATATCGGACTTCTCAGCAAGGAGGGTCTTGAAGGCGCCGACGGTGGCGTCGAGCATGATCTGATCGGAGAACTTGAAACTGTTGGAGCAGCGGACATTGACGGTAGCGAGAAGGGATTTGCCTACGCTAGCGACGCTTGAGTCGATCGATTCTCCTTCGATGCCCATGAGATGGGTGAAGATCAGGGCTCTCAAACCCAAGGAATGAAAGAAAAAAGGCCCCGATCAAAGAGATTGATGGAAATTTGGTTTCGCGAGCATTTGAGCTCTAACTTCCTGAGAGCAGCCTTGCCCAAATCTACACCGCAGATGTCTGAGAGCCTAACAAGGTATAGCAGAACATCAGAGAGTTCTTCGCCTAAATGTTCTTTCTCATCCTTGTTCGAGTCTGGTAAACCACTGGGCACTTCTCCTTTCCATTGAAATATTTCTAAAAGCTCCCCAACCTCTCCAACCAGAGCAAGTAGAAGATTCCTGGGACTATGGAACTGATCCCAATCTCTCTCCCTCGCAAACTCTGCCATTCTCTTCATCAGATCATTAATCGTCACGCTATTCTCCTCTTCCATTCCGCCTTCTTCCCTTTTCATATCCCAAGTGTTTCAACCAGTGTCCTTGTCGAATCAACAGAAATGGATGGAACCAATGAGCCAAAAAATAAAAAAAATTAACTTTCTCACTCTCTATTTCTCTCTAGTTTTCCATGGCTGCGAACAATTTTTCTCTCGCAAGCCTTATGCCCCTCGAAGAAAAGAAATGGGGAGGGAGGAGGACGAGAGAGGGACCAAGAGATGGATAAGCGGGTTGGGGCTTTCATACGCTGGGTTTCTCACGCGTGAGGGAGAGAGTAACAGTTTGGGAGATTGGATTTTTTGTGAGGTATGTATTGTGCGAACTAGAAGGAGACGAGCGACGGCTTGGGAGCTTCTCACATGACCAAAGGAGGAGGCCGACTGGACTTCTCACGCGAACTGAGAGGGAGATCTGTTCTCTGTATGTGAATGAGAGAGTGCAAGAGTAGGGGAGGAAGTTCATTCTCTGCATGCGAATCAGAAAATCGGAGTTGTGAACTGCTCTGGGTCGGTTGATCCTGGGAATTTTTGAACTTGAGAGAGGGAAGTAGTTGTGCGAATCCAATAGAGATAAGGAGCAGTTCCACGAACTGAACTCAGAGAGGAGCTTTTGGTTTTCTCTGTGTGAGATAGGGAGAGGAGCAGTTCGGAACTACAGTGAGAGGGAGCGGTTTGTGTGTATGGAGAAAGGGATCGTGGGTGTGATGGTTTTCACGAATTACAGAGTAGAGGGGCAGATCGAGTAGATAGGGGAGAATATGGGGGCTGGTTTCATTAAAATGAAGTTAAATTAATTAGAATTTATTAGAAATGGATTTTGATTTTAATTTGATTAGAATTAAAATAGGTTTTATTTGAAAAATTTGGTGTTTGATTGCTGAATTGATTGAATCCATTGATATATAAATTTGATCGAAAATGAATTAGATCAAATTAAATTGAGTCGATTGACATCGACGAATAATAAAGCGGGCTTGATTTGAGTTCATTTGGAGTTGAATTAAAATTGGATTGAATTGATTTTGATTCGAGTTGAATGATAGGTTCGAGTCGATGCTACGTCATTAGGTGTCCACCTAAGGGAAATCCTGCGGGTGCGATATCTACACTAGGCTATGAAAACCTAGGTACTAGAGTCGATTTCAGGGAAATTGACCTCGAATAATGAGGTCAACACATACATTAATTAAATATATTTGCAAGAGAAGGAAATACATAACTAATTTTAAAAGCCATTAAGTATATACTACAAAGAATATTAAAAGGAATAAAAATGTGAAAAAAAAAAATAAATCAAAATGATACAAATTGAAAAAGGTGAGTACATTAAGAAATATATATCAATTGAAGTTAATTTCGATTGTATCTTATTACGTAACTAAAAATGGATTAAATAAGTATACAAGTACATTTGTAAGTCTACTTATGTATTTTTTATTTCAATATGTGCAACTTGTCCATACACTACATTATTCATTCTATATTTAGAACTCAATTTTATATTTTCAATGATAGTAAATAAATTCAAAATAAGGTATAACAATGATGACTCGTTAAAATAAATATTAATCCTTTTTAAATTTGAGTTATAACTTATTCAATCAAAATTACCTCTAGGTTATGTTGTATAATCATAAATTTTAGTAATTTTAAATTATTAATTTTTACATTGGCTATTAAAGTAACTAAGGAGTGAATGTTAATGTTGCTCGAGGATAAGCAAAAGTTTATGTTGGGCATTTTTATAAGTAATTTTTTTTTTCTATTTTAGTTATTTAAACTAGTAAAAATGTGTTATTTTATTTATTTTTGTAAAAGAATATTGGAGGAAAAAGAAAAAATTAAATGTAAAAGGCAGCACTGCAACACCGATAAGTATGTCGTTGCAGCCCCGGATCGATTGACGACTTACTACCAATTTCCAACATGCTGGAACCGACCTTCTCTATTTACAAGCAATTAGATTTCACAAATGTTAATGTTGTTGCACCCAATATCAACACCGTAGCATTGGGTGGCTTGATAAAATTCATGCAAGAGGGTTAACATCTTGAACATCATAATATCGTAATGTTGTTTCAATTACCATAATGCTTGTTTTAACAGAACCATAATAGAGAAGTTATAAATTCTAAGAGAAATGCTAATTTAGTAAAAAGATGCACTGATTCTAGCAATAACCATGCCATGTCATCTAGAGCTGTAGTAAAGCTAATAATATAATGCGAAGGTGGTAGTTCACTTTTCACCACTACAGTGCCATATTGAACAAAATAGTGATGCTTTAACTCAATCATGTACTTACTATATAAAGAATTTAGATTTATTAATTTGAGAGTGGAATTCCTTGAGTGAAAATTTTATATTTTCTATTTGTTTTGTTAGTGCCCATTAGAGTAAAATCTAAGGGAGCTTAGAAAAGTGAAAGATACATCCATTGGGAGATCGTAGCCATGTTTGTAGAAGTGACTCTATAAGTGGTGGAAAGAGTGTAGAGAAGATCTTTTGGTCCATTATAGTGTTAAATTTCTTACTAATTATGTTGTACTTTATTCACTAATGAATAAAAGGCATATGGGTTTGCTCATCAATTCCACCATGTTTGGCTAATTCTCACATTTAGGTTGATGATGTAAAGTGCATATTAAGTACTAATATAGACTCTTATACTCAGATGAAAGTATTGATATTTTCATTATCTCCCATTCTTCATTTAATACGTATAATGGTCATGTGTGTAATTAAAATGTACTATGATGTATAGCCTAAATAGAGGATTGTTGGAATAATTGGGAATATTAAAATAGAACATTGGCATGCCCAGGCATATGATATTTGAATATTCTAGGTTCTATAAAGATAATAAAATTATAAGAAGACTATTAAACTTTCTTTTCACCCCTAAAAAGCTTGATAGAGATCTAGAGATGCACATGTTCTGATCCAGTTCAACTATTAAGAGTGTCATTAGGAAACCTATGTAATTTACATGTATCAATTCAAAATACTTCATCATATGAATATAAACTCTTTTTTCTTATATTTTCTTTTTGTGTAGTAACTCCAAAACCTTATTTTTAATTTTAGTTAAATAAATTCATGCAATTTTAGTAGGCAATAGTAGTTTAGATATAATTTAGCTAAACACTTTGTTGTGGGTTTAACACTATACTCTAGCATTTTTTTACTAGATTCATCATGAATACTTATGTAAATTAATGGTATGTTATAAATTTTATATCAAAGAAAATGTAAGTCTATTTTAAATTCATATTCACATTACCTCATGCTTAACTTGTCGCACCCACACATCAATCGACACATTTTTTGGATGAGCCAGTGTGGTTCCTCAAATTGGTAAATACTTTGCCAAAAATCTCTTAAAGTTGAGCACTATGACACTAGATATTAGAATATAGTGTTAATGGATTGCAATTCTTGGTGCTCCAACACTCACTTTCCTGAGGCTCTGAGGCAACGGTGCTGATTTCTAAAACAATGGCATTACGTTGCGCTTTGGCACTTACACTAGTAAACAAAGAAATTTTTACTATTAAGTATGATAAAACTTACCCTAGCTAAAACTATTGCTTATCCTCAGACATTGATAAAATTGCTTATGGATCATTTATAAGATAAAACATGAGAATTTAGAAGTAATTTAAAATTATCTAAGTTGTAATTTTAATTTAAAATGGTCATAATAATGGTCTTAATTCGTCTCTCTTATTAATACCTATTTAAGTGTAAAAATTGAATTCTAAATTTAGAAATGAATAAAGTAGCTTAGTGATTAGTTGTGCTTCTAAATAAACTGGAAGTGCTCTAGTTCACCATTATATATACTAATTCAGTTAACTTATCTTATTGGAGTTAAGTATGTGATGCATTTGGACTCAAGCCTTAATAAATACAAACTTTTTTATGTAGTAATCTTTTTTATTTTAAAATAATGTTGTTTGAATTTTTCATATTTTTCACAAAATATATAAATTTAGCTTTCATCCTCTTGGAACACAAATTGATTTAATACAGGAATCCAATAAGCTCACAAATTCTTTTTTTTTTGTTTATTATGATTTTCTTAATTTAAGATACCCACATCTTTTTTCTAAAATTAATTATTCACTTTTTAAATTAAGTTACTAATGTATTAGTGAATAGTTTCAAATTCAAATTAAGTAAATAACTTACATGATATAGGTTAGTTAATTGTTAAGATTTTCAAATTATGAATTATAATGCCTTATTTATTCAAACCTTTATCTAGGATTTTTGCTCAATACTAATTTTATATATTTTTAAATTATCAACTATTATTCTATCTAAATAAGCAATCATATTGCAAAAAAAATAGATGGCAATTTAAAATTGTTAGGCATAAAAAGAATTTGAAGTAAATGTAAATGACAAAACAAAATGCTATAAACTAATAGTAAACAACATAAGTAAATAGAAAATGTAAATTTGTCTTTCATTAAATGATAAAAAGCTAAATAGTGCCTAAATCACTACTCTATGTAATCACCTTTATCCAAAATAAATAATGGCCTCTCATGGCAATCATGAAAAAAAAACCAATAATAGCTCTAATAGCCATATAAATACACCAAAAATTATATTGAATCTTTACTTGCAGATCATTCATTGAGAATATATGGAATATGTGGATAAAGATATGAAGAGAGTTCTATTGCAACTTAGTTTTCATAACTATGTTTTCATATCATGTTTGTTTTTGATGATTCCAAAATCTTATTGTGTTGATTACTATTTCTCCTAACATATATTGGAAATATTGTATGTGTTGTTTTTGTGTACCAACATTTTAGGGAAATCATACTCCAGACTATTGTAGACTTTAAGATATATTAGATTAGGGTTTATTGTAATTGAAGTCAATACTATTTATATTTTTATTGAGTCTAAGAGAGTGTGATTGTGATTGGATATCCATGCATACACACACTTGGGAAGTACAAAAATATGTGTTATTTAAACTAATCATATTATGTAATCATGGATCATACAGGATTATTTAATTGAGTGTTCCACGATAATGGAGGTTATCGAATCATGCAAGGAAAAAAATTTACTAAGTCCTATTCATACTATACGTAGTTACCTTTGTATAGACAACATCGTGAGTTCAAAATGACTATGTACCATTTCATCCAAAAAAAACTCAAAATTTTTCTAAACTGATCTTATTATATGATCATATGTTTATACATATAATATCTAGAGTACAAAATAGGTGCGTATCAGTTCATCTATATGAACAGGTAAACTTTTTGAACTTGGGTTCGTACAGATGACGTCCATAGCATGAAATACACTCATCCATTTTTGTACCAAATGAAGCATGATTTATATATAATAGATTGTACTATAAAATATATGGTTCGTACAGTATGCTGATATGTGTACAAAATAAGTTCATACTAAGTCATACTAGACATATTTGTTCAATTTTAACTTATCACACTATATGATGTCAGTTCGTATATATGCTTTCAAAAGCATAAAATAAGTTCATACAGGATCGTAAGTGTAATTTTTGAAATGAATATACGTATGATATGCAATTGTACTGTATTATCCAAGACATTCAAATTAAAATTTTTAATTTTCTATATGGTTTTTCATGTCTTTCATATATAAGAGTTCTCAAAACTGACTTTTATGGAACTCCTATGAATTGTCTATTGAAAACTTCAATTGAGAGTGCACTTAAAGAGTGTTTTAGAGAGTTTTTATAATTGGAGAGTGAGAGATTTCTTAAGAGGGAATTATTTGGGGATTCACAAGGTTGCCCAACAATGAGTTTCTCTTACTTGTTCACTAGTACTCTGCTGACACCAGGAGGGTATGAAAGCTGCTGGTACTCTTCTAACATCGGGAGGGTGTGAAAGGATGATGGTACTTTGCCAATAATAGGATGGGTGAAAGGATGATGGTACTCTGCTGACACTGGGAGGGTGTGAATGTGAAAGGATGATGGTATTTTATCGCACTGGGAATTGGTGGAGGAGAGGTTAATTGTAAGGGCTTCTCTGCCTTGTTGTGGGAGCAAAAGGAGAGTTACTTTGGCATAGTGTAATATCTTAAGAAAGAGTCTTCAGGGAGTGGACGTTGGTCTAGTTGGATCGAATCACTATAAGTTTATGTATTCTTCTTTTTAAATTTTATTGCATTTTTAATTTTATGCACTTATAGTTTTGGGGTTAATTAGTTGATTTTGAAAAAATTTATTTTGCTTAAAATCATAAAACAAATTTTATAATCTACTTGAAATTTTAAATTACCAATTCACACCATCTCTTAGTTATCCTTGGGATAATTACTTTAGGTTTAACAAACTATTCTAATTTACAACTACGATTATGATAGAAGAGTTTCATGATTTGTAGGCATTTATACTTATAATCCATGGACATTCTATGCTTTTTAATTTTTCCTATCATTTCTAATTATTTTTAATGAATGAAGCAAAAAATCCTTGGTAGATAAAACATCATTTTGAGTTTACTTAAACAATTGTGAATAATATGGGTGCTCATGTATGAGTGATACTCTTAAAGTAATTCAACATGATAAATTAGGTTTATATCTTATAACTAGGCTCTGAGTAGTTGATGAGGTTTTTGTTGATTTGTTTGTTTCTTGATTATTTTCTCTTCAGTTATTTTTGTGCTTTCTTTATTTTTGATTTTATTGGAAGCATGTCATAATGTTTGATGAGGTTTTCTATTTATCATGCCTTGTTTTCTAAGTGTTCTTTTTATAGCATACCCAATTATTTTTGTACTATACAAATTCTATATCATGAACATGATAGGTTTTTTATTTGAGCTCACAAAACATAGTTTTTCATAGGTTTTCGTACTGTATGATGATGTCATTATACTATATGATATATGTTGTTTTATCTGTATGAGTGGGGATCGTTTTTCAAATAGAGTCACTTATTGATCACAGATCCTACGCACAAAAATTGCATTTTGTCTGTACAATCATGTTGTCAGTTTCTGTGGGGGATAAACCTAGTTTTTTTGAGAAGATGTATTAAGCAATATTATTAATCAAGAGAAAAATAAAGAGTTCTAAACAAAGTAAAGAGCATCACATTCCTCCTTCATGACTTTGTATAAGAAAGGAGGAACGTTATTGGTAACCAAGCTATCCCAAATAAAATCACCAAACCTAGCATGGTTAACACAACAATCGGCTAACTTATTACATATTCTTTTCACATATTGAATGAAAAGTTGATTGAAATTTCTAAGAAAGAAAAAATGAAGAAATTATGGATTGTTACCTACAGTTGAACCATCATTAAAGATCTTCTGGATATGCTTCATAACATTGTAATTATCACCTTCAATTATGATTCCTTTAGCATCATACATCCATTCTTGTATTAACTTCTTTAAAGCCAATAAAGACTCCATCTCAAGTGCCGAGATATCCTAATGAGTAAGTTTGAAACCAAAGGCAAACAAAAATCTACCTTTGCTATCTCTAAACACCGCTCCGATTCCAGCAATATAATTTTCACCAAGAGAAGCATCCACATTGAGTTTGATCCATTTGATTGGAGGGGGTTTCCAAGTGATTGGAAATAGCAAATGCTGATTAGAAACCCAGTTTATGGAAATAAGATCATAACTAAAAGATAATGAAGCAAAGCTGATTGCTTTGGCTGCAATAACATATAGACTATCTTCTTTCGCCCCATGAACAAGCTTATTCCTACTTTTCCATGAGAAGAAAATAGCAGTACAATACAAATTTCCCACGAAAGGATTGTAAATAGAAAAATTCAGAAAGCCATTTGTAACAATTATCCAGATCTATTAAAATAGGGATATCATATCCCCTTTTTTTAATGATATAGATGAGTTGTTTAAGATAAAAACATTGAACTGCTAAGTGATTGGCATTGTCCATAGCACAACATCCTCTTGGGCAGCCATTATTATTGATGATTCTTCTATACATTAAAAATTCATTAGAAGGAATAGTTTTGTGGATTAATCTCCACCAGAAAATTCTTACTCTTGGTCTCAATTTCAGATTCTTTAACTATTTCGAACAAACATTCTCTTCTTCATGTATGTTGCTTTGATCAGAAATCAAAGTTTCTAGAGACTCCCCATAATTCTTGTATAAGATTTCTACTTCAT
Organism: Dendrobium catenatum; assembly: GCF_001605985.2. Lineage (NCBI taxonomy): Eukaryota > Viridiplantae > Streptophyta > Magnoliopsida > Asparagales > Orchidaceae > Dendrobium > Dendrobium catenatum. The sequence goes on along the minus strand of NW_021319842.1, from coordinate 352,447 downwards.
CTCCTTGAATTCTAGAATTTATAGGGACGAAGAAATCAATTCAGCTAACTCCTTACCAAAAGCTTGATTCAGTTTTTGGATGTTCCAGCTACCTTCATGTAAGAAGAACTTTAAACAACATTGATCTTCATGTAAATTAGAGACAAAAGTAGGCCATTTGTCTATTCACTTATCAAGGATCCAAATATCCTTAGTAGTGTTGATGCTCTCACCATCAGATACCTTCCATCTAATAATTTGTTGAAGAACTTTACCTCCATTATTAATAATTTTCCAAGTAGGAGACTCCCAAAATTTGTTTCAGAAAAAATAAAATTTCTTCCATACTTAGCAATTAGGATTCTATTCAACAAAGAAGCAGGATTAGAAAACAAACTCCTAGCAAATTTGGCTCTCCAAGAACTGACTTTTTCTGCTACTGACATCACACCTTTCCCTCCAAACTTGATCTATTTACAAAGAATTTTCCATTCACCAAAATGAATTCTAGTACTCTTATCTTGCTTAGTCAAGAGAAAATTCCTACAAAGGTTATCAAGATCTCTCAGCACCCCCATCGGCACAAGAGAGTGTGTAGAAATAAAAATTGGAATAGATATGGGGATAAACCTAATTGTCATTAAAATATCTTTAATATTCTGATCATCCCAGATGAATACATGTTCGTCTATATGATCATTTGGTCAAAAAGTCTATAAGAAATGACACCCCAAAAATGGCATTTTATAAAATACCACTTCATTTTTGGGTGTATTCGTTCATACATAATAAAATTTTTTTATCCCTTATGATTTTAAAATCATACGTATGATATAGATTTTGTACTGTACGTTATGTCATTTTTCTTTAAATAGAATGGTATTTGCACATGTTTTTCATCTTTTTCTTATCTTTTTCTAAACCTTGTAGATCTCAAATCTTAGGAAAGACAAGTAGTAGCAATTGACCAGCATCTCTTAGGGATATTCTTCTAGATCTAGCAGAGATGATAATTTTTTATCCAATGAAAATGGCGATGCTTTCTTTAGGTATTTTTCTGCAAAAATTATCCCATCTTGACTCCTCATTTAGAACGATATACATTTCTCTATCATTCCGCTATTCGCTTCAACTCAATTTTCATTTATCCTGACCCTCATTTATGCCTACCATAAAGAGATATTCCAAACTTTTTTGGCCAACATGAAAGTAGATAAGGACCACTCTAGGATAGCATCCTATGCTTTCAAACATCATTTCAAAAACACAAAGGAAGATCTAGGCAACTTTCTCCATCTAACAACCCAAAAGATTATAGCACATACTTTAACCACTAGAGCCGACTTTGAATGGTCTGAAATTAATCAAACTCATATAGGTATTTTTTAATTTAGTCATTTGTCTCGTGCTTACACTCTCAATAAAAATTCCTAGATTATCCAACATGTTTTGTGACCCTCTATCATTCCAAAGCTGGTGATCACATAAATGTGACTCCTCTTTTGTCCACAGTCACGTATTTGATAATAACTAAAAAACCGTTTGATGAAGCCCAACTTATTATGGAATACATTTATAATTTTTTCAAGATTGGACTCTCTTATGATAAGAGAAAGAAAAATGTGGTTTTATGACATCTAGTTCCCTACATCATAGAGAAGAAGTACAATCTTGTCAATCTTGAGCCTCCTACTAAACTCCTTATTTACTTTATTGATGCCTCTTTTTAAGCACTCTCTAGGAGGGATCAAAGCTCCGAGGAACATGAATTTGACGAAGAAGGAGGAGCTCCTACTCAAGCACTTGCACCTAAAGCTAAACCTGATCAAAATTTCTACAAGAAAATGGTCTAGCACTTTGATAGAATGGGAACTCATTTTAATCAATGCTTTTATCAAATTGAGAATCACCTGAATCAACAAGATGCTAGATATAAGGAAGATATGGGTTGGATCCAAGGGCAATTTGACTAGGTTAAAATGAATGTAAATATGATCAGTAGTTACTTTTTAATGTTCAATCCACCACCTCCTTGAGATCAAGGCCCCTCTGATTAATAGATTTACTTCTGTGATTTTGTTGTTTCTTATGATTTCTTGTTATTTCTTATAAGTTTTTGTATTTACCATTGTGATGTTTCTCCTATGATTTTAGTGCTTTCATGTGTTGTTTTGCACTTCTGAGAAGTTGATTAGTTGGCAGATGTTATGTAAAAAGAGAAATATGTTTGTATGCATTTCGAATGATCAATGAAATCATGAAATATTATGTTGACGTGCATTGAATTTCATTTCTTGAAATATCAAAATTTTTTTAAAATTATTTATGGTTGATCTCTTAAATGAAATATTGAATTATTTTATTTTATAAAATAATTTCATGGAAAAGTTTAATAATTCAAAATTTAAATTAAAGTTATAACTTGATATTGATAATGAGATCAATTTAATCTTCGTATAGACAATATTATTTTGATATAATTATCATAAAATAGATGTCTTATTAATTTTTATTGTCTTATTTCAATGTGTTTATTTTTATTATTAGTGGAATTAGAATTAAAATTATTGATATTGGAAAGTTCGAAAAAAAAATGCACAAAGTGTGCAAAAATAGAAAAGATATGCAATGGTTCGCACTGTGAAAATATGAAAAGAATTAGCCCAAATAGAAAATATGCACAAAGTGCGCCACTAATATTAGAAAGATGTATAATGTCACTAATTAAAAAAATTATTATTGTTCTTTTTGTTATTATTATATCTCTAATCTATGGAGGGGCCTAGACGTTGATTAAATGAGAAAGGTTACACAGTCCTTAAGGGGATCTCAAACTTTCTACTATTTAAAAGAGCAACAATCATAAAAAGATATAAAAAGCCTAGAAGCTCGAGTTCCTCACTATAGAATAATACAAAAATACCAAGGTAGATTCTAAGGTGCTCAAGCACAAGCACCTAAAAAGGAGCAGCCCTAAAAAGTGCAAAAAGCTTCAGCGAGTTAGCCTGAAATCCAAATCTTCCCTCTTCAGTGCCAAAAAATTCTTGCAAATCATGTGATTGGCATAAAGGATAAAATAGTAATATATAAAAGGATAAGTAGTAATAAAAATAGAAAAATAGGTCCACCCGAGACAATCACCGAGTTTGCGATAGAAAATCGAACAATGGAGCAAAACCACAACATAATATGCTCCAATAATAAATGACCAACACCTAGTAAATAAAGGGAGAACAATAAACCTAAACTGATAATAGTAGCAGAAACATTAGGTGGTGAATCAAAAGGTAGTTAGACACAAAGCAACACATATAACAAATAGAGACTAGCAAAGAGAAGAACCATCACAACCCCAATGGGGCACCAAAATAAGGCCTTTATTACAAATAGAAAGAAAAATAAGAAAGCCCCAAAGGCTAGCCATATGAACATCAAACTAGCCTTAACTACCTAAGAACAAGACAACAACATAAAAACAATTAGCAGTCCACATTAAACAATAGAACAAAATGATACGACGACCAACATAATGATAGCATAGAAAATCCCATATATTACACAAAAGGAGAACCACAATAGCACCCCAATAGCATGAAACCAACACAAAAAAAAAAGGAAAACATAGTAAATAGCCAACATATAAGCAGAGGGACAATATACCCAAAATCACCAATCTACCAAAAAACACCACTGGAAAACCAAGAGGGACTCAGGTAGAAAGAGCTCAGGAATGAATGGATCCTGCAAACATCACAAGGCAAAACCCAATGCTGCTCCATCAAACAAGAAAGCCTCATCTGCCTCCATGCCCTCCCTCAAGTAAAAGGCACCAGGTAGAACCAGAGAAAGAAAATTTTCCAATTTGAATAAGAAGCCAACCATAACTCCCCAAATAAATTCTAACCAATCTCTAGAAAACTAGTAGAAAGCCAACAATAATGCCCCAACTATAAGGGACAACCCCACAAACCAAGTAAAAACCATCAAGATGCTCAGGAAAAAAATTACAAGCCCCTAAAAAACCACTAAATAATAGATTGGGCCTACCAATGAAAACCTTGATAACAATCATAATAAGACCCAAAAACCTAATTAAAATAGAAAAACCCCGCAGAACATCGGTGGACCACCAAGAAGGCCACATCGAACAGCACAACCAGAAAATTGTAAACCTGATAAACTCATAGACCAAAATATGAGGAAAAGCCAAAACCACAGAAGGAGGGAAGCAAAAGGGATTGATATAAAGTTAAAGCCATTGCAATCATCACTCAGCCTTATTTTTAGTATTTTGTTTTTTTTTCTTTTTAATGTAAATATTTAGGTATGTATTTTGATTTTTATGGGAACCAATTTTTTAAAATTTTTCATTTATTTAGGGCGAGCTAAGGAGAAAATTTGCTTTAGTTGTTAACCCAAATAATAATTATTTGTCATCATCAAAAAGGAGAATATTGTTATAATTTAGTTTTTATAACTATGTTTTTATATCATGTGTGTTTATAATGATTTCAAAATCTTATTATGTTGATTATTATTTCTTTTAACATATATAAGAAATATTATATACATTGTTTATGTGTATTAATCTTTCAGAGAAATTAAATTGCAAACTACTGAAGACTTCAAGATAGATTAGATTAGGGTTTATTATAATTTAAGTCTGTACTTTTATTTTGTATATTGATCTTCATGTGAATCCCTTGATTTAAATTGGTCATTCATTTTGGGTGAGATAAAGAGAAAATTTTCTTTAATTGTTAACTAAAAAAATAATTATTTTTCCATCATCAAAATGTAAATATTGTTGCAATTTATTTTTCATAACTTTATTTTAATATTATGTGTGTTTTTTTATGATTCCAAAATCTTATTATGTTGATTACTATTTCTCTTAAAATATGATGGAAATATTTTATGTATTGTTTGAATGTACTAATATCTTAGGGAAATCATACTCCAGACTATTGAAGACTTGAAGAGAGATTAGATTAGGGTTTATTCTAGTTGATGTCTATACTTTTTATATTTTTTAAACTAATCATATTGTACAATTATGGATCGTACGAGATGATTTGACCTGAGTGTTCCTCCAGAATGGAGTTGATCAAATCATGCAAGGAAAAATTTTTAAGTCATGTTTGTACTATATGAAGTTATATTTATGCAGACAACATTTAGAGTATGAAATGACTCCATAAGTGTTCGTCCAAAATGAACTCAAAATTTTTTTGAACTGATCGTACTGTATGATCATAGGTTTGTACAGGTAACATCTAGAGTAAAAAATGGGTGTGTGTCAGTTCATTCATACAAACAGGTAATTTTTGTGAGCTGTTTATACTATACAAACTTGGGTTTGTATATATAATGTCTAGAGTAAGAAATGGACTCATCAATCTTTTTACCAAATGAAGCATGATTTGGATACAAAAAATCATACTGTACTATATATGATTTGTATATTTTTTACAATAAGTGTAAAAAATAAGTTCATACAGAATTATACTAGACAAATATGTTCAATTTTGAACTGATCTTACTGTATGATGTCAGTTCGTACATATGCCAACTAGAGTATGAGATAATTTCGTATAACATTGTATGAGAAATTTTAGAACTGATCGTATGTATGATATGTGATCATACTATATGATCAAAGATGGTCAAATTTAAAATTTTAATTTCATATATTACAGTTCTTAGAACTGACTACCATATAACTACGAATTATCTATTGCAAACTTCTTTTGAGAGTGCACTTGGAGTATGTTTGGGAGAGTTTTTATAATTAGAGACTGAGATATTTCTGAAGAGGGAATTGTGAGGTGATTCAAAAGGCTACCCAACGGTGAGTTCCTCTTACTTATTCATCAAAGTTCTTCCCTACTCTCTTGAAGTTTCTTGGAAGAAGATCTTCAAAGGAGCGTCGGTACTCTGCCAACATTAGACAGGTATAAAATGTTGCTTATACTTTGCCGACGCTGAGAGGGTGTGAAATTATGATGGTACTCTTCCAACAAAAGAAGGGTGTGAATGGATGATGGAACTCTACCGACATCATGAGGGTGGGAAAGGATGATAGTTCTCTGCTGAAACTAGGAGGGTGTGAAAGGATGACAATACTCTGTCACTTCAAGGATTGGTGGAAGAGAGGTCAATTTTAAGTCCTTTTTCTTACTGGGGAGAAAAAGGAGAGTTACTTTTTAATAGTTCAATACCCAAAGGAGGAGTCTTCAGGGAGTGGACGTATATCTTGTTGGACCGAACCACTAATAATTTTTGTATTATTATTTTTTATTTTAACTGTATTTTTTATTTTTTTTCACTTATAGTTTTGTTGTTGAAATTTTGATTTTGAAAAATTTTGTGGTGCTTAAAATCATAAAATAGTTTTTCTAATATACCAAGAAATTTTAAGATACAAATTCACCCCACTGTTTGTTAGCCTTGGGATAATTGCTTTAAGTCTAACAGCCTATTTAAATTTATAACTTCTATTATGATAGAAGAGTCTCATGATTTGTAGGTATTTATACTTATTAATAATCCACATAAATCCTATGTTTTTTATTTTTCTTATCAATTATTACTGCTTTTAGTGAATGAAGCAAAAAATCCTTGGTAGATAAAACATCATTTTGAGATCACATAAAAAATTGTCAGTAATTTGGTTGCTCCATCTAGGAGTGACACACTTAAAGTAATTCAACATGATAAAATAGGATCTATCTTACTACTAGGCTAGGAGTAGTGGATGAGGTTTGAAACAAGAGATCACTTTGCAATAAGCATGTGACCCTCACTGGGTTCACTTATTCTTACTTTTATTAGTTTAATTAAAATGTATGTCTCAATATTAAAAGTGCTTGAAATTGTAAAAGAAGATCACTAAATTAGTTCTTTGTATGGCGGGTCTAAATACAAGTGATTTATTTTTTTTCTTACGACAAGAAGAAATTATTCATCTTGTGGAGTTATCTTTAAGTTTTTTTTCTCCAATTGAACATGAGGCCTTTGAACTTAAGTTGTCTAAATACATTATTGATATGCGTATAAGTTATGAGTTCTTCTATTTTATTAGTATAGATGATCTCACAAAATAAATCATTGAGATTAATAAAGATGATGTTTGTCTCTTAGTTTACATGCTTATTAACTTCACGTTGACTTTGCTAGTTTCTATTGAAATAGTAGAGAAAGAATTTTATGCAATGAAGTTTTTTTTTTTTAATTTAAAACCCACAAAGGGGCCTACGCGTTCATTTCAAAAAAGGGTTACAAGATCCTTAAAAGGATCGTCCAGCTCACTACTGCTCAAAAGAGCTACATGATTAAAAGAAAGAAAACCTAAGAGCCGGTGGTTCCTTGTTCTAAGATTACAAAAATCAATCAAGAAAAAACTCGAGCTGTAAGAGGACAGCACCCAAAACTTGAAGATCCTTATATAAGCATTCAGCACCATCTTCCTGCAAAAGTAAAGAGAAAGAAAAAAAGAAAAGGAAATCGTAAAGTTGATATGTACCTTGTATTCTTTTAAAATCTCCCTTTGATCAAAAAATGTAGGCCTGCAAAAAATCAATCTCAAAATATAAACATTAGTATGGACGCTAAAAATGTCGGATAAATCACAACCAATATGCCCAAAAGGATTGCAGCTACAAAAAGAAGACAGAAAATTCCTCCTGTGCTTATCGGATCTCTCAACAGTCATCAAAAGGGGATCATACTTCCTCCAGCAGGGCAAAAAATAACAAACAGGGGTATTATGATAATGCAGCAAAGTCATCATGCCCAGCCCCTGGCCCAGCACCAGCAACAGAAAAATAATACCAAGAAAATGCCTACCATCCACAGAAAAGGAAAAACTTGACATCCCAATAAGCTTCAAGAAATAGAAAAAAGGATCCAGAATTAACTTCATACCAATCAGCAAGAAAATATAAAGGCCAGTGCTGCACGTATGGTAAATCCCATTCAAAGCACCAGTACCCCAGCAACCAATCCAACAAAAAAGGAACCCAGCCATCCGAAAGAAAAAACCACCCATATACCTCACCATCAGAAACAAAAGCCCAAAAAAACCATAACCAAAATAACAAATCTCCCCCAGCAGCCAACAGAGAGGAAACAGAACCACAAGAAACAAAGCAGAACAACATGGAAGAAGCAAAGCAAACGGACTAATCCAAACAAAAATAAGGCAAATTTAAACGGTCTAATCTGACAAGACCAAGCACATCATTGGGGAGGTTGCACTCCTCAAACTCCTCAAAATTAAGAAACAAACAACCCTTTTTAGCAAGTAAGTCAGCCACAGCATTCCCCTCCCTTAAAATATGCGAAATTTTAAACGAGGTCCTGGAGAGAAACTGTTTAATATCTCTAATTTTATAAAAATTCTCTGCATTGGCAGAACAAAGACCTTTGATATAGTGAATGATAAGCATAGCGTCCACCTCAACCCAAAGATTAGTAGCACCAATAGAAATACAAAGCTTGATCCCATACAGTAAACTATCCAATTCAGCTTGTATAGCATTAGAAGCATTAGAGGGACCCGCAAAGGCCTTAATAACATAGCCTTTATTGTTCCTAATAATGCCACCACACCCCGCACCAAAGGGATTAAAAGCCCCATCAGTATTAAGTTTAAGACAGCCCTCCAAAGGTTTATTCCAAAAAATAATTCTAGTATTAGGAGAAGTCACACTGAACGGAAAACTGAAGCCAAACTCACTAACTAAATGATGATAGCCTTTGAAAGAGTCTTGCTTGATAAGCTTAGCCACAAACAATTGAGTGATTTTATTTTAATTTTAGAAATGATGGAAACAACATCCATCCTTTCATTAACATGTTTAAAAACATTCCTGCTTTCCCAAAGATACCAACAAATTAAAACAGGAATAATATTGCGAATATGGCCTTTTAACTTAATAAACCACCAAGTAAGAACAGCATGCATGGAATTGCAGTTAAAAGTAGGAAAGATTTTAAAGAGATTATCAAAATACATCCAAACTTTCATAGCAATAGGGCCTTGAAAAAAAACATGAAATAAATTTTCAATGTGGTAGCAACACTGACATTTAGAAACAATGGCAATGCCTTTCTTAATAAGCAAAGTGTCCACCGGAATATAATCATTCAAAATTCTCCAAACCAAGAAGGAGTAAGTAGGAGGAATGCTCCCATGCCAAAAAGCAACATTAGTAAAAATGGTAGGTCTAGGATGTTTAATAACATTCCAAACATGCTTGGAGCTAAACTGGCCATCATTAGAGCAAGTAGATAAAATACAGTCATCCAAGTCCGAATGAATAGAGATACGCACAATGTAATGGAAAATGAAAGCAGGCAGTAAGTTATAAAGTAAGTTCAAATTCCAAGTATCATTAATGAAAAAATCCTTAACTTTACAAATGCCAATGGAACGGGTATTTATAAGATTATCAATCGAAAAATTACCCAACCACTTGTCCTGCCAAAAGAAAATATTGCCACCCCCTAGACCCCATTGAATAAGATCCTCCGCTTTCCACTTAATATTGCAAAGTCTTTTCCAATTGGGAGAATCACCCAATTTGAAATGGCAGTTTAAAGGATGATGAAGTTTGTTCAACAACGTTTAATAGTAAAATACATAATAAGTGTTTTAATGAATGCCTTGTACCATATTTTGAGAAATATATATTTGACTTGATTTCCAAAACATTTTTAATTCAAAATTATTAAAAATATAAAATAGAATGCAAAGCATCTAATTATTTTTTTAATTTTATAATTATGATTAAATGGATGTTTTTTCTCTAAATTTTATCTTGTATATTTTTATTTTTTATATTTAATTCTTCTTATAATGCATTTTCCCACCCTAAAAAATAAAGCTGGTTTCCCCCCCAACATATATGTAATGTTGGAGAGCTGCACTAGCTTCATTTATTTCTTTAAAAATTTATAGACTCTAATAGCTTTTTTAATTTTTTAAGGCCAAAATACCATCAATTTGATACTCCAAGACGTAATATAGCTCTATTAAAGTAATCTCTCTTAGTGAAGAAATAAACATGTAATATCAAACAAGTATAACATATTTATAGGAAACTCCAATTTTAAAGAAATAAGTTAATGAGAAATTGAAATATTAAACTGTATTAAGAATGATCACATGGAAAATTAAAGTTAGCATACATATAAAGTAAGATGCAACCATTATTCTTCTAATGCTTTTAACTTTGCAAATATTTTTATGCTTATATGTAATGGTAGATAAATAATTCTTAGCATAATCCCTTGCAATTATAAGAAACTTAACTTTTTACACAATAAACATTGATGAATCAATGATCTCTAGTTATGCCCAGTAAAAGCCATCGAATCAATGAGGCTATCACCTTTTAGTTGAACATGTGGGTTCCATGTTGGAACAATTTGACTTTAGCATGTTAAAGGATCTGTTAATGCAAGCCCTTGAGTGAGTATTTGTACTAAATATACCTAACGATTGGGTTGATAAAATTAATCACGTAGAGTATCAATTAAATATCCCATAAATTAACTTTTTCTCTTGAATTGATAATTTTATAGCAAATTGAGTAAAATTGAATTTTTGAATATATGAATTCCAAAAATCTTAAATGAAACCTATATGCTTTTTTTTTTTCATGAAAAGGGATGGAAAAAAGATATAATATTATGTTTGGAACTAATAAGAAAAATAATATTAATAAGATAATGATTTATAGATAGGAAGAGTCATTTGCATGAAAATGTTTAAAGGATAAATTTATATCCTTTGAATGTTTAGTGTTTTAGGCATGCAAAAAATCAATTTATTTCATTAGATCTTGGAATACCGATTTAAATAGTTCAAGGTGTTGTCTTTTATAATATTTTCACCCCTGAAAGATCTGAAAAAACACTTTGGCTCATTTACCAATTTCGTGGAATAAAAGAGCAAGGCTAATTGGATAGATGAAGGAGATTTAAATTCTAAATTCATTCATAACTATGCTTATACAAAAAATAATGGGATCTAGATTAAGCAAACTAATGATTAAAATAATTATTTGGTGGAAGATCAAGCTTAAATTGAATCAATATTCTATAAATTCTTTCAAAAAAACTAGAATACCAGAAGTTGTAAGCTGATGGATTGCCCTGGTGTTCATAATGAACAAAAAATAGGTGAACATGTGTTTGAAAATCTTAATACAAAAGTTTCTAAATAAGAATTTAAAGAAGCTGTACATAAGATAGGTAATAGTAAATCTCAAGGTTTTGATGGTATAATTGCGCCCTTCATTAAATTTTTGTCAAAATTTGTAAAGGAAGAAAGATTAAATGCCATTGACTATTTTTTCAAAAGAAGAAAAATGAGTACATGCTGGAAGAACACTTTAATTGTGCTTATCCCTAAGATTAAAAATCCATTTTAGCCGTCTTATTTTAGGACTATAATTCTTTATCAAACCATTTACAAGGTGGCAGCTTGAATGATCTTGAATAGATTGAAAGGGTGTCTTCCAAAAATTATCAATGAAGATTAAGTTGATTTTATTCCTAGTATATTAATGTCACTGTTGTCTCCTAGCTCAAGAAAATTTTCATTAGTTGATATTTTCTAATTCAAAGAAGGGTTTAATGGTTCTTAAAATTGATATGAAATTAGCCTTTGATAGCAGGGGTTGGCCTGCATTAATGAATACTTTAAGTTGGTTTGGATTACCTCCAATATTTTCTAATCTTATTTTGGAATTTGTGGAAAATGCTACATTTTAAATTCTTTTAAATCAGAGTAATTCTAAATGGATTATAGTTATGAGTGGATTCAAACAAGGATGTTTGTAGTCTCTATATTTGTTCATCATATGTTTTCAATTATTATCTAATGCCATCCTTCAAAGAGGTGTTGCATTGGGTATTAAAATTGCTCCACAAGCTAAAAAAAAATACTCATTTATTATATGCTGATGATGTGATTTTGTTTTCAATTGCATCTCCAAAAGTAGCTAATAAAATAAAAGTTATTATTTTTATTTTTTACTGTTGGACAACAATAAAGCTGAATAACAATAAATCCCAATTTTTTTGGGAAATTAGTTGATGATAATAAAAAGAGAAAGATAGCCAAAAACCATGGTTTTATAATTATTAAAGAAATGAGTATCTACAATGTAAAAATTTTTTAAGAAGGATGAAGTTGAATGATATTCAGAATATTTTAGATCATGCGTTGGAATGAGTAAATGCTTCAGGAACAAATGTCTTTCTTTGGCTTGGAGAATTATACTCATTAAATCTTATTTTTTATCACTTTCTATTTTCTTATCAACTCATACTTTGAATTATAAGGGTTTGCAATATGATTTAGACAAAGTATGCATGAATTTTATTTGGAATAAAGATGAAGGTAGAAATGGTTTGCATTATGTTGCTTGGGATAAACCTTGTAAGCTAAAAATGCTTGGCTTCATTCGTCTGTAAACAAATTTGGCCCTTTAAGAGAAAGATTACCATGGAGATTTGTTCAAAATTCTTCTTCTTTACTTAATTGTAATCTTATTACAAAATATGGAAGTGATCTATAAAATGCTGAAATTAAGAGGGGATCTTCTTCTACTTGGCATATTTTGGTGGAAGTTTCTAAGTAACTTAAGTATATAATTAGACTGAAATTATCTAATGGTAACAAATTAAATATTTTTAATGCTAATTAAAACCTTGATATAATGTTATTCAGTTGGCTAACCTATATAAATTATGTAGGATGAGTTCATAAATAATATGTGCAAATATTCACATCTTTAAATGGCAATTGGAATGTTTCTAAGCTTCAAAAATATTTTCATGATAATCATATAACTTTAATTATGTAGGTTCCTATTTATCTACATATGATTAAAGATCAAGTTGATCTTATGTAACAATATTCAGGTAAATCTATTACTGTATTATCTTATGAAGTTGGATTGGAGCACAAATATAATGAAGAAGTGACTGCTTCAATGAAGTGGATTACTAAGGTGAATCTCAAAATGAAGGTTTAAATGTTTTGGTGGCGACTGAATGAGAATTCCCTTCCTACAAATGACTTTCTTAAATATAGAAAAGTCATTCAAATCAACTCTTAGAGGTTGTCAAGAATGCAAATATATTTTGCGCATTGCAGTTTGAGGTAAATTTCATATTAAAATTCATATCAAACTTAGAGAATGCGATTGTAATGTTCATGTGTTTCGCTCACCTAAAGATTACATTTCTGAAGTTACAAGATTGGTGAGGACTAATCAAAATATTGTTAGATTATTTTGCACAAATGTATTATTCTCTTGGAAAAATTGGAGTTTGTAAACCTTGGTAGTCCGTTGTTTCCTATTTCTATTATTTTTTGTTAATGTTTTAATTACTGCCTTATTGCAAAGAGGTATTTCTTTACTTGAAGACCTGGATATTCATTTTCATTTGGAGTTTTCAAAAATTTAGCATCGCCCACAACTAGATAGGATTAAAATTAATATTGACGCATCTATAAAGAAGTCAAATCTTGTTGAATTTGGTGGATTAATTAGAGATCATAAAGAAAGATTTTTTTCATGCTTTTGGTAGAAAACAAAAGCATTAGGATATGTCCCAATTTCAATTGGATGCTATTTTGTTAACTAGAGAATATCTTCAAATGTGGATGTTTGAATACAAGGGAGTTATTATTGAAGAAAATAGTTTTAACATCATCAAAATGATTCAAGATTATATGAAGACATCAAAATGGTAGCAAGATGGATTATGGAATAAAGAGCTTAAATTCTTACATAGTTTCAATAATAATAATTTTCAACATGCTTCTAGAGTTTGTAACAAAGTGGCTGATTTATGACTTATGCTTTATGTATTATCTTATTTGGGATAGTTTTACTCCTAATAGCTTTCCTTCTTCCTTATTTAATTTATCAAAGATTGAATGTCATTGTTGTTATTATTTTAGTAGCTTGTAATAGTTTTCCTTTATCAATGCAATTTATATTTTTTAAATAAAAAAAGATCACATAAAATAATTTTAAACATGTCTTCACCATAAGGACTTGATAAATGGTTTAATGGGCGAAGGTTTTTTAATATGTTCAATAACACATTGATGGAAATTTAATTTTAACCATTTAATTACACTTAAAGTGTTGAAATATAGCAGGAAAAAGTAAATAAGATACTAATTTAAAAGTTATAACATTTAAATTTAAATAGTAAACTGATTGGGGCAAGTTGAGTAACCTAAGGAATTATGAATATGCTTTAGGGCTCTATCAATCCCTAAAGAATACTTAGATTTTCTTTGATATAAAAATTAAAAAAACCCTGTATAATATATGTCAATATACATACCAAATAAAGGAATATAGTGATATAGTAGTGCATCAATCCCATGAGGAGTAATGTTTACTTGCAACACAAGTATTGTCTACTACAATTATAATAATTAAACTACTCAACAAAAATAAGGGTTAATTGAGATTTATTCACTTTTATAAAAATTTAAATAAAATATTGGATAAACTTATATGAATAAAATATTTTGGATTTTTTAAATGTAAATTAATATGTTGCATAAAGATTCTCTTTTTAATGCGATGTTATTCAGTGCATATATATCATCAAACTTAAAGTGAAGTGTGAAGAGACATAAGAAGGGCCAAACTCATTAAACTCTCAATGCAACTCTAAGCTCCCATAGTCTGTTACCCTATGAAAATCTTAGAAGAGTATGTAAATTATAGATTGTTAATTGTCCCCTCATCACGTTTCATCTCTATAAGTATGAAAGATAATGAGAACTATGCCTATGCTTGCATAATATCAATCTAGCATACTTAGTTATATCAGCTTTCTTAGTCCTAGGATTCTTATTACACATGATATTAACTATATATATGACCACTATGTTTATTAAATGAAGACCTAGTAAATTGAAAATATCATAACAACACTTTAAGGATTGAGAGAAATTATTAGTACACCATATTTAATTTACATCATCAATCAAAAAACTAAAGAATTTTACCATACATGAAGAACTGTATAGAAGAAAATATATCACAATATGGTTATTTGAATATTCTTAGTTCTCACTCCTAAAAAAATTTTAGAGAGACATACTGAAGTCTGACTTTAACTATGTGAATAAACTCTCTTATGAACATGACAAATGCGATATTTATAAAAATTATAGAAAATTTATTTTGGCAACACGATGCTCAAGAAACTTGCACTGTGGCGCCTTCAAAATGAATCAACACCACAACACTGAAAGGGTTCCTCTACTGTGACACTTGCTGATATGGACCCGCTATTTAATCAGTGCATTGCTTCTTTTTCATAATGTGTGATGAACAATTACAATCCTAGCACTACAACACTATATATGATTGATCGTTGCGTTGTTTATATAACACTTCCATGGCTTGGCAATGCTAACTTTTGGCACTGCAATAATGTACAAACAAATTATGGGCTTTGCAGTACTAACTCCTCCAATAGAGTAGTGTTGTCCAGATAGAGATTGGGATTTGCAATGTTGACTCCTTCAGTGTTGTGGCACTATCTACAATTAGATTGGACTTTATGACACTAACTGATCTGTTACTACGGCACTATCCAGACAAAGACTAGGCACCACCATGTCTATTTTTTGGTGCTCCAACATTGTTAATAATGGCTCTATGGTAATCTAGTATCTAACATCGTGGCACTATACTAGTACATAAAAATTTTTCCATTTCCTGTAATTGTTGCACTAATGTAACTAAAACAACATATTTTCATTGATAAATTGACACCTAAAACATAACATTATTTACACTTATCAAATCATCCATAGTTTAAACTCTTTCTTGTCCTCAACAAAATAAAAATTTGTAATTCTAATTAATTGATTAAATAAAATAAAAAGTGACAATCTAAATTTACTAAAATATATGATAATAATACATCACTATCTAGAATTCACAAAACTTAATTATAGCTATACTTATAGTTAAACTTAATCAAACCTTATAGTGTTTATCTATTTTAAAACTATAGGTCATAGATTTAATCATTTAACTTTTGAATGTTAAAGTGAAAAAAACACTTATAATAATTAGATATTTTTGTAATTAAAATTATGCTTTCATTAGTTCACCATCTCTTTTATTAGCTATCTCATCTTTTCCTTTATAAGTTTAGCACAAGATTATATTTCAAATCATAAGCTTTTACTGATATAAAATTTTTATTATACTCACCATTTTTGAAAGTTTTTTTTTTAATTCTTTCTTTTTTGGAATTATTTTATAGTTATTTTCTTTTTATAGAGTACATAGTTAATAATATTTAATATCAGCTTTTGCTTTTATCTTTCATAAAATTTTAATCATTTTAATGTATGGACTAAATGAGATTACTAATGTTACAAATCTGTTTTCGTGGATTATGATTTTGATGATAGCAAACACTCTTGTTTCTCTACGACTGCCTTACCTACTGACATTTCAGGTCCACAAGATCAGACTACAATTGGAACCAGCTCAAGTTTGGGTAGACTAGGTCTGAGTCAGTTTGTATCTTTTTCCTTTCTTGAGTCTATTATAATTGGTGTGGCTCCTGATACTATGTAATCTTGCACACACACACACACACCTAGGTAGAATTTTTGACTGTTCTCTAGAGTTTACTATTTTTGGTAAAATTGTTCGAGATGATATTTATATTGGCCTAGATGATTGATTTAAAAAAAGAAACCTTAACTAGGGCATCCTTATTAAGGCAGCAAAATTAAGCATATTGTCCTGGGCGATTTTGAATCGGCCAGAACGATAGGCTCAAAATAGAAAGAATTAGCTGCTAAATTTATTTATGAATTACTTATTTTATGACATCATCCAGGGAATCATACAGGTCATCATCCTGGATGATCAAGCATAATTTTGCCTAAATTAATATGGTATTTAAGGAAACAAATTAAGACTTGATTACACAATCAAATCAACCTGGACAATACGTTGGATGATATGGGACAATACGCTGGATGATATGAACAAATTTTTTCAAATCATCTCAAATCATCCCAGCTGATTAGGCTTATTTTGCACTGATCGTACATGAAGATATTACTATCATCCTGGATGATAATGTCGGCAAGTTGCAATTAATGAGTTCATTTTGAAATCTTTTATTTAATCTTTGACAAGGCACTCTGTAAGTTTCTTTGGTAGCATTGTAGCTTCATTTTTTTGGGGGAAACTTGAAGAGAGAGCTTGAAAGGGAGAGAGAAAAGGGTGGAGTTTGAGAGAGGGAGAAGATCCTTGGAGGGGGGCTCAAGGGAGTGTGGAGGGGGATTCCACATGGTTGCTCTGGTGAGATTGCATCGTAGTACCGTTAGATTAAAGGTTTGTCTTGAGGGAAGTTCGTAGAAGAAGAAGATCTCCTTGGTGTCAAATGACCCAGCTACTCCGCTGCACCGGGAAAAGTGGAAGTGATTTTGTAAGGGCTTCTCCACCTAGCTGTGGGGGATAAATGAGAGAAACTTAGTTTAGTGAAATACTCAGAGGGTGCCTCCGAGGAGTGGACGTAGGTCAAGGTTTGACCGAACCACAATAAATCTGGTGTGTTCTTTCCTTTATTATTTTTGCATTTAATTTCCACATTGTGTTTTTGCTATGGTGAATTTTGGTTTGGTTTAAGTTTTGATTTAAATATATTTAAAATACCAATTCACCACTCTCTTAATTAGCCTTGGGCCAGTTTATAAGGGCCTAAAATCCTTAATAAACTTTCAACTAATTCTAACTACATCCTAGTTTATGATTTCTAATTTTAATCTACTCATATTTGTTTTTTATTACTAATTATTCATCTTTAATTTTAAAAGTTAAATTCATAAAGGTAAAGCTTATAAAGTAAAATTAGGATAATAACTAAAATAATTGAATAAGTTATGTATTAGTTTTTGAAACCTTTGAAGCATACATTGTTTTTAGTTAAAACTCACCCTTGAGCCTATAATTTAATATCAAAAAAGACATACAAGGGGACCTATAGTTCTCTTATCCCCAAAAGATCTATAAAAATAGTTAAAAAAGAACCTATGAGATAGATTTCCCATTAAGTAATATCACATGAAAACCTAATAATAATCTAGACTGGCCAAATGCCAAAACACAAAAGAAAAAGAAAATAATATAGCCATTCAGCTCAGTGTTTCTAACCAAAAAGGAACCTTGCATAAAAGAAGAACAAGTCTCCAAAAAACTTTAGAATAGGCTTATATAGACATTAAAATTAACAATTAAATCTAACAAAAAAAGTTAAAAGTAAAATCAATAAAAAAGTAAAACAACCCACAAATTAAGAAATAATTATGTAATTTAACATCACGTGGGTTCAAAATGTTATTGGAAATAGTCTTACACTTCTCATAATAAGTTTTGATAAACAACAAAGAACATGCATAATGAGTGCAAGAAGGGAGAAAATGATGCTGCAGCAAATTGTCCATATCATAACTTCAACACCAATGATGTAACAGACCGAAACAAAAATCAAGATGAGATAGAAGACATAAATGAAATTAAGAAAATAATCTAGATGATCTAGCATAGTAGACTGGACATCCCCCCTAAAATAAAAAATGGATTGGCTAACATAGTGAAAGGATAGAAAATAAACCCAGCACCAATGAAATAAGGCCTTAAAGGCAATAAACAAAAATAACAAACCCATAAAAAGGGCTGAGGTGGGCTAGTTTGGCTCAAGAATATAATACCATAATAAACTTCATAATGATAACCCCAATGCCAGACAATTCTTAACCCAATAAGAGTAATATAAAAGAAAAACAAGTAATAGGGCATAACCAAAATGATAACACCCGGGCACTTTTAGACCAAATAAATGAACCAATAAAATAAAACTCAAATGCTAACAAAAAAAGAAAATACTACCCATAGGCAAACCCAGCAGGCCAATACACCCTTCACAATAACAAATCAAGCCAAACTCCTCAACCAAAAAAAGTAGGAAGAAAAAGGCTCAAATACAAACAAAAAATCCAACCATAAACAACATAGTAGAAGGTACAAAGAGTATATAAGTTCTCAATACAATAATGGATCAAAATTACAAGATAATAATTAACTAAAACCAACTTGAAATTAAAAATGCCATAATGGCTAGAAACCAATATAGCACACCTAAAAACAAGGGATTAGATGGACCAGTTGAGCTCAGCAAGAAATTACCATATGAGATAAAATGATGAAAAACCTAATGCCATTCAATTTTAAACAAATACGCCCAAGGACATCAAGAAGAAAATGTAAAGGATGAAAGTAGTAAAAAATGAAATATAGGAAATAGGGAATCGCAACAATAATGACACTACCATCACACTTCCAGGAACAACCAACTAACTAGTAGAAAGTAGTTGATAGATGAAACCTGCAGAGATCTGCCCATTAGAGAATTAAAATGCCCTAGCAGTCCACCCAAGAAGAATAATACACCACGCCAGTTAACAAGGACAAGAAAAACCCCCACCAAACAGCACCAAGAAAAAATAAAGCTAACTAGGGAATTTCCCCCCTGAGAATAGAGGAGAAAAAAGGGATTAAATTAGTGTGCAAAAGATTTTAATTGTAGATCAATCCCATTAACAACATACGCCAGAAAAAATTGAAATGAATTAGAGAAATATAACAAGTGTTTCTAACATCTAATAAAACTAAGCATTGAATGATAAAAGAATTAGCCGTAACACGATAGCACCCAATAATAAAATGGAACACTATAGAAGTAACATCACCAGGAAAAGTAATAAACCAACAAGAATAATGAAAAAAATTGAGCCAAAAGGTGATAGGGAAATAAAAAAATAACTAAATTCTAACATAAGGTAAACCCATTTTGTCCAACCTAATCATGCCTTTTAGTAAATTAGGTAAAATGGTGATAGTGAAATTAGTGAAGCAATCAAAATTACACCCCAAATTGGTTATCCAATTAGAACAAGCATTACCTTACCTTTTTGTCAATGTTACTTTCATGATGAAAATATGCACCATGCATTTAAATATGGTCTAATTGTCAATGTTACTTTCATGATGAAAATATGCACCATGCATTTATACATGGTCTAACTTTTGTTAAAACTTAGGCTTACACTGATGATATTTTGAATTTGAATCAATTTAGTATTCACATGGCTATTAACACTTTGCTCAACTCCTGGTTCATTAATTCTAAAAGGCATATCAGGTATGTCATGCCTTCCTTGATTTTGTGGTATTTGTGGATTACCAAAAATAACACTTTGGTATATAATAATCTCATAGTATTTCATCATACTAGATAAAATTTTAATGGATATAGTGTAATTTAGATCCTTTTTATCTTAATCATCTTTTAAGTTTTGTCAACTTTATTATTTCTCCTGTTTATATGGAAGGTAAAGCTTGTGCTGGATGATTAGCAAATATGGGGTGTAATTTGGAAATCTTTACTGATTTCACTGGTACCAATTTTTTTAATATACTGAAAGGAAAGAGTATGTTCAACAAAATGGGTTTACCTTATGTTAAATTTTTTATTTTTTTTTATTTCCCTATGACTTTTTTGATATATTTTTTCTTGGTTATGGCTAGTTTATTGCTTTCCTTGTGTTGTTATCTCTATAGTTTTGCTTTTTATTGTTGGGTGGTAATGTGTTATGGCTAATTCTTTTATCTTTCAATGCATAGTTTTATTAGATGTTAGAAATACTTGTTATGTTTCTCTACTTCATTTCAACACTTCCTGATGTATTTTTTTTTTATGATAATGAGGTGTCATTGAAATCTTTTTATGCATTGATTTAATCCTTATTTTTTGATCTTCTATTCCTTGGGGGAATTTCCTTAGCTGGCTCTATTTTTTCCTTGTGCTATTTGGGGGTTTTTCCATATCCTTGTTGTTGGGTATGGTGTATTGGTCCTCTTGGGTGTACTTCTACAATCTCTTGGTTCTCTTTTGGCCTGATGTCTCTAGGTTTTATCTATCTAATAATTTTTATTGGTTAGGTTGTTGTGCCTGGAAGTGTAATGGTGGTGTCATTATGGTTTTGTTTCCCTATTTCATGTATTTTGTTTTCTACTACTGATGTCCTTTGCATTATCTTCTTGATGTGGCTAGAAACGTTTGGGTTTTCAAAAGAAAGTCATTGGAGTTTTCATCATGATGTATGTTATAGCAGTTTTTTCTTAAGCTCAACTGGTCTGCCTCATCCCTTTTTTCTAGGTGTGTTGTTTTTGTTTATGGCTTTCATGGCCTTTATAATTTTGAGTTTGTCTTGGTTTAATTATTTTCTAGTATTTTTATTCCACAATTATACTGAAGACTTGTATCCTCTTTATACCTTCTATTTCGGAGTTTATGGTTGGAGGTTTTGTTAGTTTTTGGTATGGGTGTTTAGCTTGATTTGCTATTGGGCAGGGTATATTCGGTTGCTGGGTTAGCTTGTGTCTTGTATTTTGTTTTCTTTTTAGTTTCTATGTTTATTTTATTGCTTCCTTTATTTGGTGCTAGATTTTCCCGGGTGCTGTCGTTATGGTTGTGTTGTTATATTACCTATATTTCTTTTCTATTACTATCATTGGTTTTAGAATTAAGTGACATTGGGGTTATGTTCTTGATGTATGTTATGGTATTATCTTGCAGTGCCCAACTGGCCTGCCTTGCACCTTTTATTTGGGTTTATTGTTTTTATTTATGGACATTAAATCCTTATTTCATCAGAGCTGGGGTTGTTTCTGATCATACACTATGTTAGCCCGTCTCTTTTCTATTTGAGAGGGGGACCTCATGTCGGCTATGTTAGATCATTTGGAGTTTATTTTAATTTCTTTCTTGTCTTCCATATCATCATGATTTCTTTTGGATTTGTTACATTGTTGATGTTTAAGGTGACTACTGGATGATTTGGTGCAACTTATTTTGTTCTCCACTTACAAGCATTATACAAGTTTTTTGTTATTTTTCAAAAGATCTTCATTTTTTAAGTGAGAAACTATTTTGAATATCATTTGGTAACCTCGTGGTAGTCAATTTCATAATTATTTATTGTTTATTGAGTTGTTTTACTTTCTTATTTCTCTAAATTTTACTTTTATTTCTATTCTGTTAGTTTTAATGTTAATTTCAGTTTCCTTACTGGCCTATGTTTCAAGTTTTTCGAGACTTATTCTAGTTTTGTGTAGGGTTCCTTTTTATTGGAAAGACTGAGTTAATTTGTTAAATGATAAGATGAGATAACTAATACAAGAGATGTTTATCAACACAATAGGATGCTTAACAACACAATATTTTTGTTTTTGGGGAAAACCACGGAGGGGTCTACGTGTTAATTAAAGGGAAATGTACAAAATCCTTAAAGGGACCTCGAGCTATCTAATGCTCAAAAGAGCTACAAGATAAAAACTAAAAGAACCTATGAGCTCAAGATCCCTGCTAAACAAAAATATAATAACACCTTGGTACATTCTACAATACACAAGTAGAAGCACCCAAAAATATGGAATGCAACAACCATTAGCATTCAGATCGAGCTTTCTGTCCAAAAAATGAGTAGCACAATGACCTATACAATGGAGATCCTACAAAAAAGACTACAAGGCATAAAAAAGAAGGCACTAAATAGAAAAAAATAGGAAGGGGTTAAAAATACCAACACTGAGACATATTACAGTTAGTCGTAGCCCAGCAATAATATAAAGCTAGAGTCCATCCAAGAATAATATAGGCATAAGAGCAACAATCAACATTCAGGGCAAGCTTCATTTATAAGTTCTTCTAATTTACTCAATTAGAGCAGTCTTTTTTCTTTGATACTTTCAAAATTTGATATCAATTCTTTGACTACTAAGAAATTCTTAAGCTCTAATTCCACAAGATAATGACTTCCTCCATCATTGATTAAATCTCTTAGCATCCCAAATCTAGAAAATTGATTTTCTTTAAGAAATTTATCTTTATTTTAACTTCATCTTTAAAGGTTGCCTCACCTTCAATTCATTTTGAAACATAGTCCACAAGAATGAGAATATATTGATTTTTATTAGATAGCACAAAAGGTCCCATAAAATCTAATCATCAAACATCAAATAATTTTATTTTCAAAATATAACTCATTGTTATATTGCCTATCCTTTAGCATTAATCACATCCTCTGCATATTCTATCACTTATTTAAATAGGGTAGGCCAATAAAATCTAGCTTGAAATATTTTAGAAGCTGTTCTAAATACTCCAAAATATACAGTATAATTTGAGTCATCAAACTCACTAATAATGGAATTTATTTCCTCATCTAGAACACGTCTTATGATTTGGTCTTTACAAGATTTAAATAATTAATGTTCATCCCAAAAGTAAGAATAGTTATAATGAATAATCTTTCTTTTATTAGATTTAGATAATTCATAAGGAGTTATTCCACTAATAATTAAATTTATAATATCAGCATACCATGGATATTTGTTCAATTAGATAGAAAATAATTGTTCATTACAAAAAATATTCATTAATTTAAACATCAACTAATGCATACTTTTCAAGTCAAGAAAGATGATTAGTAATTTCATTTTCAGTACCCTTCCTATAAAACATTTCTTCGTCAATTTCTGGTAAGAAAAAAAATCCACCAGTCTAATCTTATTTTGGTATCTTTCTTTATCATAATAAATTTGATGAGACCATGATTATTTTAAATAATAACCTTAGTTCCAATCTAATGAGATCTCAACTAGTCAAAAGCTAAAACAATAGCTAATTATTCATTTCCATTTCTTCTGTAATTAGATTGTGCAGAATTCAAAATTTTGCTAGCAAAAAATATAACATGGAAATTCTTATCTCTCTTTTTCCCCAAAACTATACAAATAGAAATATCACTGCCATCACACATCACTACAAAATGTAAAGACCAATTAGGATAAATAATAATAAAAGGAGTAGTCAAATGATGAATTAGAGTATTATAAGCTTTATGACATGAAGAGTCAAATATAAAAGGATTGTCTTTGTCTAAAAATGGCATAAAGGCTTAGAAATTTTAGAGAAATCCTTTAAAAATCTTTTTTAAAAAACTAGCATGTCTTAAGAAGTTTCAAATCCATTTAACCAAATTGGTTGGAGGAAGTTTTGCAATCACCTTAATTTTTGCAATTCCAACATGTAATCCTTTAGTAAAAATCTTATGCCCTAAGGCAATGCCTTTCAGTTACCATAAATTGACATTTCTTCTTTTACTTCTAAGTTTTTCTAGAAAACATGGAATATTATTAGCTCTGATCATTTTCAAACTATTTTAGATTTTTTTGCTGGAAACCCTATCCCTAAATTTGTTACTTAAACTTCTATTGTGCATATTCCCAAGACCAACTCAATTAGTAGTTGGAATTATTTCAGACCGATTAGTCTTTGTACCTTTCTAGTAAACTATTTTCTAAATATTTTATGAGCAGGTTCAATTCTATTTATCCTAAAATTATTTCTCCCTATCAAATGCGTTTTGTTAAGGGCCGACTATTATTGATAATATTCTTGGCATAAGAATATTGTCGTGATTTTGATGTCAGGGTGAGAGGCAACAATATTTTTTGAAGCTTGACATTTCTAAGGCTTATGACAACATTGATTAGAGCTTTCTTTACCAGATTTCACATTTGTTTGGTCTTAGTTAGGTTTTTATCCATCTTATTAGAAATTGCATTGAAGGTTTCTATTTTTTCCATTATTGTCAATGGGAAGAGCAAAGGTTTTTTTAACTCCTCTCATGGTCTTAGACAGGGGGACCCTATTTCTCCTGTGGTTTCTCAATCTCTAACATGTGTTTTGCTAAAGATTTTATTCTTTTTATGAATGGCACTTTAAGTCATACCATTAAATTTTTAGATTTTTTTTTCAGCATTTTGAGAATGTTAGTGGGCTTACTTTAAACAAGAATAAATGTTTCTTTATTGCTCCATACAAAATATCTAATTATCGTATTGTGTCAACAAATGTTAGGATGGGATTTGTGCAAGCTCACATGCCTATTAAGTATCATGGAGTCCCTCTTTTTAAAGGTCGTAAGAAGACGTTTCTTTTTTAAGATTTAATTTCTTCTATTCAGAGTACGTTTTTGTTCTGGGATTCTAACTTTATGGACTTTAATGGTAGGCATACTCCCATTAGAATTGTTCTTTATTCACTTCTGATTTATACTTTTCAAACCCTTCAACATACTAAAACTGTATGCAATAGGATTAATAAACTTATCAATAAGTTTTTTGGAAAGGGGCTAACATAAATTCTAAAATCATGTGATCCTCTTGGGATAAATATTGTGGTGTGTTAAATTCTAAAATCACTGGTTTGTAAGAGTCTGTTAGATTTATCCTATGCTTTTTCTTTGAAGTTGTGATATACCTTTCATGCTAATAGGATCCATTTGGCTAAGTTTATTGTTGCTAAATATTGTGTGGGTACACGTCCTAATATATGCTCTAATAACCAAGGTGACTCTAAAGTTTGGAAGAGGATTTGTAAGGTCAAATAGATGGTTGAACCGCATCTCTCCTGACGGTTTAGTGGTTGTAACATTTTCTTTTAGCAAGATCATTGGTTAGGTCAAAAGCCTATGGATTCCATCACTAATACCTCTTCTACTTCTATGGTTAAGCTGAATTGTTTTATTACTGATAATTGTTGGGATTATGACAAGCTTGCAAATGTGAATCCTTATTCTAATTTTCATCAAATTTTTAATCTTCCCATGAACATTGATTCTGAGTATTTTCTATTATGTAAATTGTGCAAAGATGATACTTTTAAATTAAAGGATGCTTGGAATGCCTTAAGAACCAAGAAGGATAGCTCTTTTATTTGAGATATGATTTGGCATAAAAACATACCTTCAATTATTGCTATTTTTATTTGGAGAATTCTACATAAGTTAATTCATATTGAGATAAATTTAATTAAAAGGGGTTTTATTATGCCTTCCAAATGCTAATGTACTCAGTAGAGCTACAAAATAAAGTAAAAGAAAACCAACAAGCCAAAAGTCCCCACTAATCCAAAATACAAGATAACCTAGGTACAATCTAAAGATGCTAAAGCCAAGCATCCAAAAAAGAAAGATATAGATGAACCCATGAAAAGAAATCTTTTTTGTAAAAAACCAAGACATACTAGTAACGAGGGAAAAGTAACCCACACAAATACAAACTATTGAAATAAAGTAAAAGACATATAGAGCTCGTGATAAGATGAAACCAGCAACCATCTCTAGGGATAAACCAAGGCTTCTCTATCCTACCACCATGCCCAATCCACCACCAACAAATAAACAACATACAATTGCAGTAAATTAAACTCCCACAATAGTACCAAAGAGTGATCCAGAGATAGAAAAAATCCCAGAAAAATTTGCACAGTTCCTTAATGGTAAGAGCAATCAACCAACCATCAAGGGTCCCAAAGTCCAAAGCAACCTGAGAGAAAAAATAGATATATCTCCAAAAATTCCCTCAAACAATCACAGACCACCCAACAACCCTAGTGGAAATAAAATCCATATCCAAAGAATGCAGCCATGGAGAACTCCAACGATAAAGAAATGAGGTAGGAGAGCAATAACTAGTAATCCCATCAAAAGTTGTATTATAATCATAGGTCATGCCACGAATGACCAAAACCTCAATAGAAATTGGATGAACCATAGAGAAAAGCCAACAACAATTCAAGAAATTAAAAAGAAAAGAGTGAATTAAATAAACTAAACCAAGAATGGGATATGGGATAGAACCAACCATCTTAAAATGATCGAGTTTAAAAATAGCTCCCACACTGCCAAGAGTCAAACCTAACAGAAACAAATTTAACATCCACTTGCAGTAATCACAAGGGTACCAGCCACATGGAGAGAACACAAACCCAAACGTCTAGCCCTTAGAGCAGCACCAAAAAAATGATAACCTCTAATAAACAAAAGAGCAGCCTTAGAAAAGGCAAAATGCCCAAACATTCTAGCCATATGGAACAATACCAATAACCACAACCGTAAATAAACACAACAACAAAAACTAAAAGACCGAGAGACAATGGGACCAACCATGAGAGAACATAACAGCAAGACACAACCCCATAACCAAACCAAACAAAAAATTCAACTACGCATATAAGGTATACCAAGAATATCGAGTGAAAATAGGCATCTCAGAGCCATATTTATAGTATTCCCAATGAAATCAGAGATAAATTCAAGACCACAACTCCATTGAGCAAGCTAGTTTGCATGAGCATTACCATTTTTTTCAAATATGAGAAAAAGAGAAATTCGAAACAATAAGCAGGTTTTTGATCTCACTAACTTCATAAAAGAGATCAGGGCTACACAATGAGTCATCAACATAATGAAGAAAACAAAAATTATAGTCTGAGATAAATTCAATAATAACATTAGTAACATTTAGAGAAAAACACAACCTCAAACCATAGAGAATAACCAAGGCAGTAGCATAAAAACATTACCATTCTATAATGGACCCACAAAGGTCATAATCAGACTACCATTACTGTCTCTATAACTCCACCAAAACCCTTGGCAGAGTCAAGGCTAATACCATCCACATTCAACTTATAAAAGTTAGAAGGAGGTTTAATCCAGTAAATAATTCCAGCCTTTTTAATAATATAACCATCATCCCGATTAAGACCTAAAGAAGAACCAAGAAAAGAATAATTTTTAAAGATCTTACCATATAGCAACTTAATAGAAAAAAGTGCCAAAACCTTATGGATCATCTTATGAGATTGTCATCCATGGGGACAAATTTTAGCATAATTCTCCACATAAACACATCCATAATAGACGGAATACTCTTATTTCAAATCATAGAGAAAATATTATAATTATTATTCCTAGTTCTATAAGCATGCAAGCACCCTTTAAAAGAAAACTACCATCATTAAAAAGATCACATAAGATAAGATCCTTAGAATTTGTAGTGATGGGCATATTCAAAATTTGATGAACAAGAAAATCAGGAACAACATTTGAAAGATTTTCATAGTCCCAACAATTATCAGAAAAGAATGAATTCACCTTAATAGCTGCATTAGAAGAAGAATTCAAAATCAAGTCAATAGACTATTTACCAACCAATGATATTTCTAGAAGAAAACATTACGTTCACCAAGCTCCCAAGAAATGTATGGATCAACAGCCCATTTAACCCTACAAAGCCTTTGAAACACTTTAGAGTCACCTTGATTAAACTTATAAGGAGAAGTATGCTTACCAACACAGTACTTGACATACATAAATTTAGCCCAAAGGCTACTTTTTGAACAAAAATTATACCATAATTTAAAGGAGAAGGCCATAGCCAAATCATTTATATTCTTGTAAAATGCCACAACATTTATACCAATTGGCATATAAAATTTTGGAATTAGTAGAAGAACCTTTCCAAAAAAAATTATTAATTAGCTTATTCACTCTATTGCAAAATGCTTGAGTTAGAAAAATATTTTGAAAACTATACACAGGAAGAGAACAAAGAACACTTTTGATAAGGGTAACTCTACAATCAAAACTCCAAAAATTAGAATCCCAAGATAAAAGTTTTTTCTTAATAGACAAAATAAGATCATCAAAGAGAAAAGTTTTCTTTCTACCTTTAAAAAGAGTAGCACCAAGATACTAATTAGGTAATTAGCCATGCGTAAAACTAGTTAAATCTTTAATTGCATCCATACGATCATTGGTAATTCTCTTAGAAGCAATAAAACAAATTTTGTTTTTGTTAAGAGACAAGCCACTAACCCTTTCAAATTGATAGAAAAAATCAGTATGTTTTTAAATCCTCTTAACAGAAGATTTCATAAAAATAATAAAATCATCAGAAAAGAATAAATGTGAAATGGGAAAACCACCCAACGTTCCAAAATAAAGACTAGGAGTATTCTAAAAATGTTTGGTAAGGCCCCTAGATAAGAATTCAGTCACAGTAATAAGAGAAATAGGATCACCTTGTCTTAAGCCAAGAGAAGTTTAAAATAACTAATACTATAACCATTCACAATAATAGAGAAATAAACACCTTCAATACAATTCCAAATAAGGTTAATAAAAACCAAACTAAAGCCAATAAAGTTTAGAATGTGATAAATAATGGTCCAATCAATATTTTTGTAGGCCTTGGCGATATCCAATTTCAAAATCAAGTTACCCTCTTTGACCGTAACATCCAGGTCTTGGAAAAACTCTTAAACCAATAAAATTTTATCCGTAATGGATCTCTAAGTCACAAACCCCATCAGAGAAGGCGATACTATTTGAGGTAAAATAGATGTAAGATGATTCATGTGAACTTCATAAATTATTTTGTTAAAAAAGGTTCAAAGACTGATAGGTTTCTGATCATTCCAAGTACTGATAGAATTATTTTTGGGAATAAGCATAGTAGATGTAGAAGAAAAAATATAGGAAAAGCATTACCAAGAAAATTTTCCAAAATAACAGAGAGAACATCATTATTGATAATGTGCCAAGTTTTTGGAAAAAAATTGAGTTGTAAAACCATCATCCTCAGCAATAGAGTCACCATTCATACCAAAAATAGTCTATTTAACTTCTTCAAGAGAAGGACGTTTGGAAATATTCTCATTATCCCCTTGGGATATAAGCTTGGGAATAAAAGAATAATCAACAATCTGAGCAGGACTAAAACTCTTATTGAGGTGATTTTGAAAATATTGCATAGCTAAATTAGTAATTTTCACAATATTCTAAGAAAAAGAACCATCCTCACATTGAATTCTATTAATACAATTTTTAGCTCTTTTCCATTTTAACCAACGCATGAAAATATTTAGTGCTATTATCACCTTTAACTAGATGCTTAGCCATAACTTTCTATTTCAAAAAAGCCTCTAACTGAGCTTATAATTTAAAAAATACCTCTCTAGCATTTCATAAAAGAGTGAAATTGTCATCAGAAGGATCAACTTGGAAAGTATATTCGATATTTTCAAGTTGTTGCACAACATTCAAGATATTGGAAAAAAGATTTTTAAATAAATTACTATTTCACCAATTTAAAACCTACTGAAGACTTTTCAGCTTAAACCAAGGTCTCCTCATAAAAAAACTAGAATTATCCAGATTCAAGGGGCCTGCCAATTTGTTTGAACAACATCTAAAAAATATTAATGAAGTAACCACATGTTTGAAATGTAAATTTGAAAAAGCTTTAAAATGTCTAAAATTAAGGGAAATAAGTAATGGATAATGATTAGAAAGAGTTTTGCTAAGATGCTGCAGATTGATAAAGCTAAAAGAATTAAGCTAAAAATCATTAAAAAGAATACGATCCAAACATTTCCATAAGTGACCCCTATTCCAAGTGAAGTTATTTCCAGTAAAATCAATATCAATCAAATTACAATCCAAAGTCATGCTAATAAAGTCCTCCATAGAACGATAAGAAGGAGAAGATCCTTCTATCCTCTTTGAAGGATTAGTAATAGCATTAAAGTCACCAACAAGCCAAGGAAAAATACAAATATTATAAAAATTTCTGATTTGACCCCAAAGCAATTTTCTGATGTAACAAGAAGAAATAACATAGACAAAAGAAGTACAATAATGAACATTAAAGACCTCAACTTTATAATGCAACACTTGAGTAAAATAACCAATAACATCAATTTTAACAAGTTCCTTAAAAAAAACACAAATCTTGTTAGCCACATTCGAAATAGCGTAAATAAAACCCAAAAACATAGAGGATCTTATCAATATAGTATACAAAATTAGAGGCTTCGGAAGAATTAGAATAGACTCATTGTGAGCACAACATAAATTCTTAATATGAATTCTAGAAGAGTGACAACCAAAGCCCCTCACATTCCAAATATTATAATTAAACATAAAAAACAACACTAATGGGTAATATGTGAATGAGTGGTCCTAGGAGATTGGAATATGACATGCTATTTCTTTCTTAATCTTTTACTATGAATCTTAATGAAATAAGTATCATTATCATCTTTTGCTAATCATATAGCAACAATACCCATGTCTTTAGGATCAGTTAAAACATCACTATTTTAATGAGAAGTTGAAGGAATCTTACTATCAATTTGTTGAACCTCATTATTTACCTTTTTTTTTGAAGAAATGTATTATTACATTAAAAGAAAGAAAAACATAGCCTAATACAAACTAGAACATAGATAAAAATTATGGTTTCATTATTTACCTGTTGAGGACATTAATCGTCCATTAATACACCATCATCCATATTAAAATTACTCCTCACAGTAGGGCCTTTCAAACAAACACCAATAGGGGAGCTATCTTCCACTAGAACTAGTTTACCCTCCTCCAATGAGTTATCATTCCATTCTCTTTATTTATGAGCTAAATCAATAGTTGCAATAACCTCCATCTCATTCTCTTGGTTATTTAAATGCAAAGGAATAGAGGGAGAGTTAGAGATCATATTACCATATCAATCTAACAAATTTTTATTAGTCAAATAAGGGCGGATGGAATCAATAATAGTATTATTTTGGATAGTAATATTAGGTAAGGTTGGTTCCACCCTAATCTCACCATCAGTAGATGAATAAATGAGGTGTTAGCATTAACTCCCTGATCATGATTCAAAAAATTATTGTTAACATTTGGTTCAAGAATATCACCAGCTAATGACATAGGCTCCTCAATAACTTGAGAAGGTTTAGAGATATTATCCTCTATGTTGATACCCTCATGAGAAAAAGTGGCCTCCATCCCCTGTATATGTTTTGATGAATCCTTTTCTTTATAAAGATGGGGATGTTTTTGAAAGCAATCATTAATTTTATGACAGTGCATCTTGCAATAAGAACAAAAGATAGGTAAATTTTGAAAATCCACTTTTTTTGAAATAACCTTTCACCTTTGACTTAATGCATATTTCATTAGGATGTTTTTAAGAAATATCCAATTTAACCAAAACACAATCTAGAAAAATCCATGAAAAAGTAGTGGCTTGATCCATTTGTAACGGCCTACCAAAAATCAAAGCAAACTAAATAAAATTTAGTATTAAAGAAATAAAGACTAAAATTAGGGAGGAAATCCACAATGGTGCAATACAAGATTATTCCCTAACATCAAAATTCAGCATCCATTTGAGCAAAAGCATTTGAAAAGCTTCAATATAATAGAATCTTCTAGAAAATATATGGCTGTAATCAAGATCATTTTAGAGTTGGATAAAAATATGCCTTTGACCCAATAAGCCAATATGAAATGATCTAGAAAGCTTTAAGTTAAGAAAAAAAAAATTATATAATGTCAAGATTTGGTTTCCTTATAGAAACACATAGTACAATATGATAGGTATCGTACAATATGATTTATTCACAGATTGCCATTGAGCTAGAGCAGATCGTACATTAAAATTGAAAATAGTACAATACAATCAATAAAAAAATTTCTTCATTTTAAACAACCTCTTGCTCTCTGTGTGTGCATGGTTTCTCAATTTTACATACACTTTATGGCGAGACTCAATAAAAAAATAGTAATAAAAGAAAAATTGCAAAGTTATAAACTTTAAATCCTACTCTACCCAATCTCGACTCTTCTTATTGTCCTAAGTAATTTGTGATCTCTTAGAAATGTTAGTACTCACAGACAAGAGTAGAAATAAAAAAATATTAAATGAATAATAATTTAATCGATATTATTTTTTATCATCAAAATATCAAACTAGGGGTGGGCCATGGACTGCAACATGGTCTAGTATGGTCCTAGTCTTATACAAGTTTAGAATTTTTGAAATCTTCTTTATTTTTGAATTTGTATAAGTTTATTTTCTTATTTTTGATCAAATAATATGGGATTTTTATTAGATTTACCGAGCACACAACTAAGAAAAAAATAAAAAAATTGAAGCTAAATAGATTAAAAAAAAAACAATTATCATATAAAATAAGGATACATAATATAGGTAGGTCTAAATAAGAACTTGCTTTAAAAATATAGTTTAAATTACAATACACATGTTACTTACCTAGTAACGAAATAAAAATCTAGAAGTGCGGTGATAAGAGGCTAATAATAAGCTAAAGTCAAACTTTCTAAATTTATGTTTTTTACATAAAATTTTTAACATCAAATTAATTTATGCAAATATACAGAATATAGAAATAAAGTTATAGAGTATAGTGTAAAGCCCGTGAGGAAGTGTTCTACTAAATTGCAGCAAAAATGCTTTTTCTTACCCAATTTTTATGAATTTATCCTACTAAAATGAAAAATAAGGTTTTTATGTTTACACCACTAAATGAAAATTCGTAAACAAAGTTGATACTAATGTAATAAACTTTTTTTTGTAATACAAATTTTTATTATAGATGTGCATCATAGTATTTGCATCTTTATATCTCTATCGAGCTTGTAAGGGTGAAAACAAAGATTGCTATTTTATTTTGACAAATTTACTATCTCTCTAGATCCTAGAATATTCAAACATTTTGAGATTAGTCAAAATCATATTCCATTTCAATACTCCAAATATACATCAAAATATGTTTTAACTACACAGTTGGCCATTATATGCATTAAATGAAAAATATGAGATGTTAAAAATATTAATAATTTCATTAGGCATAAGAGTCTACAATTGTATTTATTATGCACTTTATATCATCAACCAAAATAAGAGAACTATATAGAAATGAAAGAAATGACAAGCAAAGTCAAATTTATTTTATTCATAGAAGAATAAAGTTCAAGAAAATTAGAATGAAGTTTATCATCATGAAGGACTAAAATATCTTCTTGACACTCCATCTACCACTCACAGAGTTTCTTATAAAAATAAAGGCTAAACTCTTCTAAAAATGTTTCTTACACTTCCTTTGTTTTCATTATACATTATTCTATGGTTGCACTACAGAAATACAGGTACTTCTCTCCTAGTTTTAGGAGTGGTGTCAGTTTAACTAAAAATGAAGGGAGTTAGCCCGACCAGACTGATAATTCATAAAATGTCATATTCCGGAAAGGCAGTCGATGGATTCATTAAAGATCAACAGTACTCCGTGTATTGAGATAGATTGCTTTCACCATCAAAACTTTTAAGGTCTCTTTCCCTCAAAAGATTCCTCTTGAATTTTTAGTAGAAGATCAGTTATGGTTTTAATTACATAGTTTAGTCGGTGTAAGTACAAAAGTATTAAAACCCATTTAAAATTATAATTTAAAATCAAGCTGTATTCCTAAAATGTATGAAATTTTCACTCAACATACTCAACTCTAATAATAATAGAATTGAAAACTATTTAAAGTAATTATAAGTGGACCTACAAATAGTGAAAAGTTAACTAGCACCTTGGCATTACAATGTTGGCTCCACTATAGAGTAGAATGATATGTCACAAGTACTGTTAGAATTGGAGCATATTTTTACTAAGTTGGTGTGGCTAATAGAAGTTATAATTGCTCCACTACATCTCTATAAAATGTATTATAGGGTGCTTGAATTGAGATTTTGGTGCTGTGGTGTTTGAGTAGCTGGTGGTCTTGCATAATGTTTCCTGAGACACTAATTGTTGTTGTGCTAATTTTAAGTACAACAACACTGAGATGTGCTGTGGTGCTAGGTTGACCTTTTTGTAGTACTTTGATTTAACTAGATGAAACTATAACAAATATAAGTATACAAGGCAAGCACCACCACGTTAAAATTGGTGCTCAATCATGATCGATCAGGCACTGTAATGATCGTTGTCAAAGTTGCACTACTAAACAACACTTGCAATTTTGCTTCCTTTTTTCATAGTTCCTATACAAACAAAACTAAAACACATATTTTTATGGAAATTTAAATAAATAAAAATATACAACTTATACTTATCACATTATTACATAGTTTATTCATTTTTTTAATAAACTTTATTTATAAGGTGAATTTTAATATTGTCCTATACTTTAATGTCAATCATCATACATGTTATGTCACATAATGGCCATCGAATTTTTCGCACCATTGCAAGAGTCTATTTTCTTATCTAACTCATTTTTATATTTTATTATTATAAAATTGTAAATTTAATCCTTCAATCATTTTTTTTGTTTTATTATAAGTGTTTTTTAGTTTTTGTTATTTTTTAAGTGTTTAAAGTTTTAAATGTTTTCTTTAATTGCGCATTCGATTTAGCATTTGTGTTTTGTGAATGTACATGCATAGTGGATCTAGTAAGGGAACCTTTTTTATTTATTTATTTATTTTTTATTTTTTATTTTTTATTTATTATGGGAATCTTGTTGTTTGAATTAGAATAGAGAAGACCCTAGAAAAATATAAAATATATTCATATTAGTGGTTGGAGAAGGTCCTATTTTCTAGTGAGGTAAGGTCCCATTTTCTAGTGAGAGAAAGTTTTGAATTTTTTAATTAAACTTTTCCTTCATAGGTTTTCAGTGGTAATAGATTACGGTGGTGACTTATCGGCGACGATCTCTTGCCGGTGGAGCATCATCTATTCCATATCCCACTAATAATTTCTCTAGCTCTTCATCTAATTTGTCTAGTCTTTGAGGTAATATGTCGAAGATGGAAAATGTGGTTTGCAAAAATGTGAGAGCTCAAAATAATTTCGTGATCAGAGAAGAATTATGTTCTCCTATTTGGTAGGATGCCATAGTAGAAGGCAAATGAAAGAAGGTGGTGAAGTTCCATGATTAAAATTATGCAGAGTATTATGATGTGAGAGATCAGAGAGGTAAACCAGATTCTTTGTAGATTTCAAGTAAATTCAATATGGAAGCCTCTTCCTATTCGTATTTGATTTTGAAAGTTAATAAATTCATGGGTAACCATGCCGATGCTAATCTGACTTATATTAACCACAATCTTTCAGTTAATTTTGATATTGATGAGAATGCAAATAGGGAAGACAAAGTGAGTAATGGTTTGGTAGTGGTTTAAGCATATTTTATTTCAACATGGAAGAAAACACAACACATAAATTAACTTGTAAGGAGGGATCTATAGTGATGTTGTAGGATTTAGTGGCAGTGAAACTAAATATGAGATTGTAGCTTGCTAATTCTCAAATTATGAAGAATTCCCTTGTGATTAAAGTGCAAGGGAATAATATCCTTTTTTCGGCTTATAGTATGGAGCTTAGAAGCAATGGAGTTAATTTGGAAACTTCCACTTGACAATTCTTGGGATGGACTTGATTCTAAGCACATTTAAAAAGTTTGGAGCAATGGAAGAAATGTTAAGTGGTGGCCCTTGGCATATTGGAGAACACATTATTAGTATGGACAAATGGTCTCCGTCATTTTCCCTAGAATCTTTGAAAGGTCACATTGCACCAGTATAGATTCGCCATCCCTTTCTACCTTTGCATTATTGGGATGAAGGGAATATTGCTACAATTGCTTCAATGGTTTGAGTACCAAAGTATCTTGATGGTAATTCATTTAAATAGGGAACAAGATAATTTGCCCTAGTTTTTATCAAGATTAATTTGTTGAACAAACCGCTGCATGGAGTTTGAATAAAGGGGATATCTGGTAGATCCTTTCAAAAATTTGAGCATGAAAAGACTGTTTCTCTTTGTTTCCATAGTGTTAAGGTTGGTCATGTGAGATCGGGGTGCCCTGGAGATAGGAGTATAGATTAAAAGAAGACTTTTGTGATGCAGAATGATGAATTGGTGGTTGATGTCCAAAATAGGCATGAAAATAATCATTCTTTTATGCAACATGATGAATATGGTCCATGGATCCATGTTAAATTTAATAAAAATAGATTTAAACATGTGAGAAAGGATGAGGGATTAAAAATAGGGAAAAATCTGATGCATGATAACCAAACGGTGGCTGAGTATCAATCGATTGCTAAGGATGGATAGAAGCAATCTAATAATGAAAGAGGGGAAATGAGGAAATTTTTGATTGAACGATAATGGGTTGTTGAAGAATCTAAAAGCATAAAGGTTCAGTCACAACCAACTAATACCTCTGAAATGTGTTTGGCTAACAAATATAATATTTTGGCTAAGGAAAATAAAGATGTTAAGGCAAATGAAATGTTGCAGCTACAAGTATTCATAAGAATGCGAGCAAGATT
Source organism: Dendrobium catenatum (assembly GCF_001605985.2). Lineage (NCBI taxonomy): Eukaryota > Viridiplantae > Streptophyta > Magnoliopsida > Asparagales > Orchidaceae > Dendrobium > Dendrobium catenatum. The sequence continues at coordinate 315,266 of NW_021319842.1, read as the reverse complement.
AAGGATTATACCAAACTATCTAGTAATTATATGGAAGCTAAAGATCTAGGCATTCCTTTGGATTCTCATACCAAAATTGGTGATGGTAATCTGATAGTGTATGGCAATGGTTCTTTTAATACTAGATCGTTTAAATATAAACTATCTAATGAATTGAAGTCTTTGGGTCCAGTTCAAGTTTTTTTTTTTTTTTTAGAGAATGCAAAGCAATATTATTACTAAATAAGAGGATTAAAATCTAATAAAAGGATTACTTTCCTGCTTTATTAAAGTGATAAAAGAAGGAGGAATAGAAATCCAATCACAATTATTCCAAACAAAATTATAACTATGAGCAAGGTTATCACACATATTTGCTAACTTTTTACAATCTCTCTTATCTTTACTAAAAATAACATTCTTGAATTCCTTGAGGAAGTCCATCTCTTTCATTCATTTGGTGTTCACCATCTTGGACGGATCTTTATTGAGTTTGTGATGGAAATTAATAACATTTGCATTGTCACTTTCAATAATAATACTTTCATTTGTAGCATCAAATCTTGTAAAATAACTTTCAAATCTTGAATAGCCAATAATTCAAGACTTGCTACATCCCAATGCATACCCTTGAAACCAAGAGCCAAAAGAAACCTCTCTTCAAAATCTCTAAAAACTCCACCTATTATAGCTTCATGGGAAAGAAACAATGAGGCTTCCACATTAACTTTGAGCCAACCAGGAGGGGTTGATCCAAAGTCACGGTCAACAGCTTATTAGGCTGATTAGCACCCAATAGCCCAATTTGAGAGCTCCTTTATCAACAAAGGAGACTAAAGAAACAGCTTGAGTTTCTATGAACAAACAAGAATCTTCCAAAGAACCATGGACAAACTTGCATCTTGATTTTCAAACAAGAAATACTAAGATGCAATATATTTTAACAAGAGTTTGATTTTTACCTGAATTGGTCTTCATCCATAAATAACAATTCTCATGAGAATAAAAAACTGGTATAAAGAAACCCCATTGATTAATGATTTGTATGGTTTGAGTTAATTTGTTGTAAACAGTCACCACATAACAAATATTTTCCATCTTTGAACATCCCCAAGGATAAGTATCATCTGATCTCAATCTTCTATTCTTCAAGAAATCATAAGTTGGGTTTACTTCATGATAAATCTTCCACCAAAAGCTTTCCACCCCTGACATTAACTTTTGTTTTTAAATCTAAACCAAAAAGACATCTCCATCCATTAAATTTCCTGAAGCTGATAATTCTAAAATAATAACAGATACTGTCTTCGCTGTTAGGAAATGAATCAATTCCAAGCTATCTTTTGAGTTACCTAACTCAATCTGAATTTGAGAAATTAGCAAAACTAGTTCCTCACCAAACCATTTTTTCAATTGTTCAATGCTCCACCACCCTTGTATTATAAATTTTTCAAGTAACATATCCTCATTTAAGTGTACAGAAACAAAATTTGTCCATTTCATATTGATTTTGTCCAACAACAAAACATCATTTAGCACATGAATAGATTCCCCATCCTTTATCTTCAATCTAACAGCTAGAGCTATAGCTTTACATCCTTTCAAAACAATTTTGTAAACCGACAAATTTCCTTTTTTATTCTGAGTATTCCAATTAAAATTCACGTATTTATCAGCCAATACCTAGTATACAAATGAAGAAGATCCCTTAAGAAAATTCCATGCAAATTTTAGTCTAGATGGTCCAATCGTTTTAATACAGGAATGTAGATTTTGTCCACCCAATTTTTTGAGTAAGCAGATGATATCCCAGCTAACATAATTCATTCTTAGAATACCATTATGTTTATTCCATATAAAATCATGACAAATTCTTTCCAAGCTAGAAAGAATTCTCATGGGAATCATAGAATGAGCTGTTTGAAATAACAGTAGTGAGAGGATCACAAATTTTACCAAGGTTACTTTTCCAGGGAATGATATATACTTATTACTCCAATTCTGGATTTTATCCATTATTTTTTGAATAAGAAATCCAAAATCATCAACACCAATCCTTCTTAATACAATTTTCACACACAAGTAAGTCATTTCTTTAGCCACCCTTTGTCCCATTAGTCGAGAGATACATTTTTTTTCTTCCTTCTACAAACTAAATTGCCAAATAAAATAATAGATTTTTCAAAGTTTATGGCTTGACCAATCCAACCGTAGTATTATAATAAGATGTTTATGATCCTTTTAACCATTTTGATAAAAGCATTAGAAAACAACACAATATCATACGCATATAGTAAATGCGATATACAAGGAACATTAGAATGGATTTTGATAACAATTTATCCTTTCTCCAAGGCCAATTCATTTGATAACAATTGAGAACAAAGAATAAATATAATTGGAGATAAAGGGCAGCCTTGTCGAAATCCAAAAAATGCTTTAATCCAGTTAGAGTACTTACCATTAATCAAAATAGAAAAAGCTGGGTACTTCACACATTCCAAAATCAAAGAAGAAAATTTAACTGGAAAGCCAAAATACTGAAGAACTTGCTTCAAGGTTTCCCAACCCATAATATCATAGGCTTGCTCCATGTCAATCTTGAAAGCAACTAAACCTTTCTTTGTTCTAGAAAATCTAAATTTGTGGAAAATCTCTTGAGCTAGCAACACGTGTTCAGACATGTATCTCCCCTTAAAAAAGGTTGCTTGCTCACTAGAAATATGTTTTGAAATGACCTTGAGCATTCTATTTAAAAGAATGTTCGCCATGATCTTATAAATAGGTTTACATAAGCTTATGGGACTAAATTTTGAAGGAAGCAAAGGATTATTAGTCTTTGAAATGAGAACCACTAAGATCTCTTTCCATCTATCATACATAATACTAGATGTAAAGAAATGTTGAATTGCTTTCCACAAATCAAACTTAATTATATTCCAATATATCTTAATAAAGGAGTAAGATATTCCATCATTACTTGGAGATTTAAATCCACTGAGCTGATTTACCACCTCCACCACTTCCTCCCAAGAGATTTCCACATCTAGAACGTTCTTGTCTTCATCCTTGAGCACATTGATGGGTGATGGCCAATCATCAAGAGAACAATCTCTACTCCTCCATTTGTTACTAAAGAAGTTTTAAAAAACTTCTTCATTCTTGTTAGGATCTTCTAACATACTCCAACATGATTTTTGATTTTATACACCCAATTAGAATTCCTTCTATTATTGGCAAAGGAATGAAAAAAAAAAAATTAGAATTTATATCACCTTCGTCAAGCTACTTTTCCTTCGAACGTTGCCTCCACCAAGTGTTTAATCTAGCCAAGGTCGAATTGAGTTCATCCACCTTAGACATGAGTAATTTCAATTAATCCATGGAAAGAAAACCTTCCTTTGGCTCTTCTAATTGCAGGACCGATATTTCTTCTTTGAGGAAATTTTTTAATTGATTCAAATCATGAAACTTTGCCTTTCTCCAAAAGTAAATAGCTCTCAAAGTTCTTTTAGCTTTGGTATCAAGAATTTCAGATGGAATCCATTTCACTTGCCTGGATCAAGCTTTGGCCACCACTCCATAAGAAGCACGGTAAGAAGCCCAGGACTCTTCAAATGAAGTAACTTTCGTCACTTTGAATTTGTTTTCCAAAATATTTACCAGTATTGGAAAATGATCAGAAGCAATCCTTGCTAGATGTTTCACCACCACCCATTGAGAAACTTCAATAGCTTTCGAATTAGAAAAGCATTTATTTAACCTTTCCAAGATTCGAGCTCCATCTATTTTGTTATTACACAAAGTAAAACAAGGTTCTGTGAAGCCAACATCATGAAAATCGTTGCTGATTAAAAAAGCCTTCATTTCCTTGGATCCTTGGGATAAACGAAACTTCCTTCCGCCCCTTTTATCCCCACTATCCAGTAGACAATTGAAATCCCCTCCTATAATAGACGGTAATTTTTTTGGAGAAAACTGATCCAATTTCTTCCAAACTTCTCTTCTTTTAACCACATCATTGCTAGCATAAACCGTTGATATGCACCAACTTCCCTTATTGAGAACTTCAAGGTTCCTAATAATGCTTTATTTAGAACTTTAAAAGAAGAAACTTTAATATTCCACCAAACAACAATACCTTCTGACAACCCATCGGATAGAAAATAAAGTCCCAATCTACTCCAATAAGCTTTTCAACTTCCTTCTTTTTAATTGAAGAAAGTTTTGTTTCCAGCAAACCAACAAAAAAACTTCAAACTCCTTCAAAAATTCTTTTAAATAGAGAGAAACCTGATTATTTTTTGCTCCTCTACAATTCCAAAATGTGATTGAAGCCATTAGTTGAATCAATGGGTAACACCACCCACTCCACCTTTATTTCCCAAGTCATTCCTCCTGCTTTTAGAAATCTTGACAGGCCCGAGACTTTTAAGTTCTTTAGCCAAAATTTTTTTAGCTAAAGAAGAATTACCTTCAATACCATCATTATTTCCCGGATTTTTAACTTCCAGCTGTACAGAACATTGGTCAGGAGATTTCCCTTTATTAGAACCAGTGATAACATCTTCTATCAAGACTTCAATTTCTCCTTCCTCACGATCCACAAAATCTACAAGAACAGATTCCTCGCCTCATCAGCCAATAGACTACATTTATTTGTATGCTGATTCACCAAATCTGAAATCTGCTTAAGATTTGAACATAGGATTATGGTACAACCAATGACAGAACAATCCTTCTCTTGATTTAGTCCTGGTGCTTCAACAATACTACCATTATTCAACAATTCAATGGGTTTTATAACATTCTCCACCTCATTATTTCCATTGTCTATATCCTAATCTACACTATTAGTACCATTCTCCTTATATCCCTTGACTGGGTTAGAAGTCACTGAAAGTTCGTTCGGGATGTTAAGCCCTATGAACTTAGTCCCAAGCTAACCAAGAGGGGCGGGTGAATTGGTATTTAAAAACTTTTTCCACAAAGAAAGAAAATCACAAACCAAATCACACCACAAGAAATTAATGCGGAATTAAAAAGTGCGGAAGCAAGAAAACAAGAACACAGAAATTTATAGTGGTTCGGTCAACTCGACCTACGTCCACTCCTTGGAGGCACCCTCCAAGTATTGCACTACAAAACGTGACTCTCCTTTAGCCCCCACGGCTAGGCAGAGAACCCCTCACAAGAAACTCCTTTTTGCCACCCCGGCAAGGCAGAGAACCTACCTCCTTTTGCTTCCTCCTGAAGCTGGCAGAGAACCACAACCAAAAGAAAACTCCTTACCTCTACCGACCCTTCCACGGACGAGAAACTCCAGACGAAAGACAAGCAGAGCGATCCTTGAGCAACCCTTATGAATCCCCTCACAAGCTCCCCCTCACAAGATCCTCTCTCTCTCCCTCTCTCTCTTTCTCTCCTCAAGGTCTTCTCAGGTCAAGGCAGCAGCCAAAGGTCTATTAAAAAATGTTGAAGAAGAGCTCTTTAAATAGAAGAGCTCAAGAGGAGCTCATTAATTGCAAGTAGCCGACTTTATCGCCCAGGCCGACATGTACATCGGCCTGGCCGATCAGTACAAATCAAAGAAGATCGGCCAGAGCACAGCCCTGGGAACAGTCCTGGACGATTGAAATTTGGCTTGATCGTCCAGGCCAATCTCATGATCGTCCTGGCCGATCAGTTCAAATCAGAGGAAAATCGTCCTGACAATAGCCCTGGATAAATCCTTAATTAGACTTTCTATTTTAAGCTGATCGTCCAGGATGATATAAACTATCGGCCTCGCCGATGTGGGCAAAAATAGAAATTCTATGTCTCTCAAGTGTGTGTGTGTGTAGGGTTACTTAGCATCAGTCTCTTTGACCATTACAAGTAGACTCAAAAGAGAAAAAGATTACAGACTGACTCAACCCTACCCACTTCTGTATTTGCATCGTTTGTTCATCCAATCTTCGATTCCTGGAATGTTAGAAAAAATAGGCATTCCAACATAATCAGTAGGGTTTGCCAATCATCAAAACATAAGCCATGAAATAAGGTTTGCAACAGTCACCCCACGTCTTACGCCATTTTTCTTCCAGTTTTTCCCATATTTTACATGGATCCAAGGTACATAAGTAGGTTTTGATTTGGAAATTTTAACCTTTTTTTTTTTTGAAGAAATTCTAGAAGCAATATTATTAATAGAAACAAAGGAACAAAGCAAACTATGACAAGAAACACTTATCACATTCCTCTTTTAACAAGTTAAAGAAATAAGGAGAACCTTATTGCAATCTAATCTATCCCAAATGAAATCATATTCACTAGCAATGTTAGCACAACAATCCGCTAAATTATTGCAATCCCTATTCACAACTTGAATGATAACTTGATTAAAATTTCTTAAAAACAAAAAATCACCTTGTATAGTTTTGTCTTCACAGAAATCCTTTTGCTAAGCGTTTCCTTCACAAACTTCATAACATTGAAGTTATCACCTTCTATGATAATACCTTTTGCTTCATACATCCAATCTTTAATAAGCTTCCTCAAAGATAGAATTGCTTCTAGCTCCAATACCGAACAATCCCAGTGAATAGCTTTAAATCCAAAGGCCAAAAAAAATCTACCTTTGTAGTCTCTTATGATTCTGCCAACTCCCGACTTTTATGAGCTATGAAGAGTAGCATCAACATTAAATTTAATCCAATCGATTGGAGGGGGATTCCAAGTAGAAGAATCCAGCCTAAGCCGATTAGAATCCCAATTGATCGATGTTAGATTAAAGGAATTTGAAGAAAAAGCTAGGCTGACAGCATTAGCTGCTATCAAATTAACACTATCTTCTTTGTTACCATGTATCCTTTTATTCCTACTTTTCCAAGTCAGGAATACCACGATACAATATAATTTGCTCATAAAAGAGTTAGATTTAGACATAAAAAGCAATTCCTTATAGCATATATTCATGCTTGAGAAAATCAGCAAATTATAACCCCACCTATTAATAATTCTGATAAGTTTATGAAGGAAAGTACAATGGATTGATATATGTTCAACATTTTCCACATTACCAGATCCTCTTGGACATCCATTGTAGTTGATAAGTCTTCTATTCATCAAGAACTCATTAGAAGGAATAGAGTTATGATCTAGTCTCCACCAAAATAATTCCACTCTTGGGCTTAATTTAAGGTCTCTTAACCCTTTAAAGTTTTTATCTTCAACTTCATGGTTTCTGTTGTGATCTGTATTCATGCTAGATAGTGTTTTACCCGAAAGATTGAACATTAACTCCCTCTCATCAGCAGGAAGTTCTCCATGAATATGGATAGTATTGATCAATTTAACAAGTTCTTCACTGAAAACTTGTTTTAATTTCAAAGTGTCCCAGCTACCATCTTGGATAAATGCATTTAGAGTACATTGATCATCTTGAAGTTCAGCCACAAAAGTTAGCCAACACTCAATGCTTTTGTTTAATAACAAGATATCCTTGGACGTGTTAACTTTTTTTTTCCATCTACTATTTTCCACCTCATAATTTTTTTTCAGGAATTTGGCTCCATTATTGATGATCTTCCAAGTTGAAGATCTAGCATAAGAATTTTTTGAATTCTAGAAATCTTCATCATATTTAGAAATCAGATTTCTATTCAACAAGGTGTTCAGTTTTGAAATAAGGCTCCAAAAAAATTTAGCCCTACAAGGATCAATTTTACCCGCAGCAGATATCACACCTTGTCCTCCCCACCTTCTTTGCTTGCATAACGTTTCCCAATCAACATAATGGAGAGCTTTGCTTTTGTCAAATTTCCTCCACAGGAAATCTCTACTCAACTTATCTAATTTATTTAGTACTCCCATTGGCAATAAAGAATGAGTAGAAAATAATATAGGTATAGTTAAAAGTGATTATTTAATAAGAAGAATCTTGCCAGACAAAGAAAGATACCGATTCACCCATTTACATAATTTGTCTAAAGCTTTTTCAATCAAATATTGAAAATCAACATTAGATAATCTTCTCAATACCATTCTTACCCCCGGGTAATTCAGCTCCTTCACTTATTTAAAGCCCATAACTTTAGTGAGGGCTTTGAATCTACATCTTCCAACTGATTTCCCAAAAAGCATTGATGATTTCAGCACATTTACCTTCTGTCATGTCCAATTGCTATAGTTCTTCAAGATCTTCAAAATTGTCTTGGCACATTTATGGTTTGCTTCAAAAAAGATAATAGAGTCATCTGCATATTGCAAATGAGAAAATTTTTCCCCAACTAAAGAAAACTTGATGCCAATTTAATTTTCTTTTTGATTAGATGCCTCACTCAAAAGCTGGGAACAAAGAATGAACAAAATCAGAGACAATGGGCAACCTTGCCTGAAACCACATTTTTCTTGAATCCATTCTGTGTTATTGCCATTGATAATGATAGTGTAATTCGTATCAATTAATCATTTAAGTAAATAATTAGAGAATTTCCAAGGAAACCCATGGAGTTCGAAAAATTGCTTCAAGGTTTCCCATCCCATACAATCATAGGCTTGTTCCATATCCACTTTGATAGCCATTAATCCTTTTGTTTGCTTTAGAAAATCTAAATTTACTAAAGATTTCTTGAGTAAGCAAAATATTATAAGATATTGATCTACCTTTAACAAAAGCTACTTGATTTTCAAAAATCAGTTTAGGAATAAAGACCACCATTCTATTCAATAACATCCTTGCTACTATCTTGTAAGAAGAATTGCATAGACATTGGTCTATAATTAGAAGGAATTAGAGGATTCTTCAATTTTGGAATTAACACAACAGCAGTTTCCTTCCAATCTTTGCTCATAACACCGGAATTAAGGAATTGACAAATAGCCTTTTACACTTCCTCTTTGATAATGTTCCAATAACATTTAATAAATGAATAAGAAAAGACATCAAGTTCAGGAGCAATATTACCTTCCAATTGTCGAATAACAGAATCCAGCTCTTCTTTTGTGAATTCAGCTAAGAGATTGCTCCTATCTTCAGCTCCAGGAATTTCCATGAACCTCGGCCATCCAGAAAGCTTACATCTTATATATTTCCATTTTTCTTTAAAATTATTCAATAGAATATCTTCAATTTTGCTTTGCTCTTCCACAAGAATACCATTGCCATCCTTAATTTGATTGATAAAATTGTTGTTTCTCTTGGATGTAGCTATCCCATGAAAGTATTTAGAGTTAGAATCACATTCCATCATCCATTTAACTTTGGCTCTTTGTCTCCACCAAGTGCTAAGCCGACCCAAGGTAGAGTTTAAATCTAATACTTTTGATTTCAGCAGACAGATTTTTACATCTAAAAGGCTACATGAATTTGCCTCTTCTTCTTGCAACTTCAAGATCTCTTCATTGAGTTCTTCCTTGTGTTTATTCAAATTAGAGTGTTTTTCTTTACTTTATTAGAACAGAGCCTTCAGTGCTCTTTTTGACTTCAGATTCAGCACTTGTACATCGTCACCTCCAGCAGGTTTTTTCCAGGAACTTGCCACTATAGAGTAAGATGCTGGAAAAGTGGCCCAAATTTCTTCAAATTGAATCTGTTTCCTCTTAATAAAACCTTTATTAAGGATTTTAATTAAAATTGGACAGTGATCAGAAGCTATTCTCCCCAAGTGATGAACCATCGCAGGTTGAATCATTGACAAAGCAATTAGATTTAGAAGACAACGATATAATCTTTCTATGATCCTTGGTCCTCCTTTCTTATTATTACACCAAGAGAATTTCGGTCTGATAATTCAAGTATCATGGAAATCACACTTGTTAATTAACAAATTCATATCTTGAGGTTCTTGAGAGAACACAAACCTCTTGCCACCTCTTATTTCCTCTTGAGATAACACAGTTAAAATCACCTCCCATGATGAAAGTGAGATGTGTGTCCGAGAATGATTCCAAAATATTCAATAAAATCCGTCTCTTATACACTTCCTTGATTCCATAAACTGTTGCCACTAGCCATTCACCTTTGCTTGGAATTTTGGAACTACCCACTACCACTTGTGAAGAAGCATGAATCACAGAAAAAGAACCAAAAGTTCTTTCCCAACATATCAAAATGCCGCTGACATTCCTACATAAGGAACACTGAAATAATCCCACTTAACTCCTATCAAGGAGTTGATTTCATAACTGTCAATTAATGAAATCTTGGTTTCTACCAATCCAAAAATAAAAATATCAAATTCTTTAATGAATTCCCTCAACTAGCGACAGGCTTCTTTTTTCCTTGCCCCTCTACAGTTCCAAAATTCCATGGAAGTCATTTATGAGAAAAAATGGTATTGCTCCCATTCTTATTCATCTTGTTCTATTCACGTTTCCTTCTTTGAGATAAGATGTTATCCTTGCCAAATGATTTGAGTTCTTTATGAAGCTTCACTTTGGCTTTAACAAATTCTGTCTCTTCCTTTAATGGAGCTGAAATCTCAAATGGCTTAACTTCCAGAAACAATTCTCCTTCTTCAACTTCATTTGACATACTTACAGGATAAAACACTTCTCCTTCAATGCAAGAATTGAGGATGCTAAATTTGTTAGTAACTTCTGTAGGTTTCACTGAATAACCTACCTTCTCAAAATCAGGGACTACAGGATTGATGGCATCCAACAAAGTATTCTCCTTTATCACTTCTGACTTCTCACTGATAATTCCAGCTGAATGATTTATTTCAACTACCTCTTCATTCATAGCTTCAACAATTACTTCTAAATTAGGAACAAGATTTCCTTTTGCTATATGATCCACTGCTTGCTCCTTGTTAAATTCTATTTTTCTAACAAAAATAGCTTTTGTTTTGTTGGGCTTGATAGCATTATGATTAAAAATTCTAGTTCTAGGCAAGAATCACCTCCTATTATTCTTAACCATAGTCCAAGGACCATAAGCATCCTCATTACTATTTATAGGATGAATTGAATTTGATTCAACACCAATAGATTCTTTAACTGGATCTTTCAATATGCTGGTAGAATTCACTTCATTAAAATCTCCCAACATATGTCCAACCTTACCACATTTAAAGCAAAATGTGGATACCTTCTCATACTACACTTTCTGAAAAAACCGACCACAAGATCCTTCCACCCAAACTCCTAAAGGGAATTGTTGGTTTAGAGCCATGCGAACACATACCCTGGCATACTCTCTTTTGCTCCACTGAAACATATTTATGTCAATCCATAAAGGATGGCCAACCATAGAAGCTATTTTGTCTACATTCTCTTCATCCCAACACATTAAAGGGAGGTGAGGAAATCTTACCTAAATAGGAGCAGTTAAACCTTTAAAAGATGAAGGAGAGAACATCGGCGACCATCTGTCAATTCCCACTATATGTTCATTTACGTACCAAGGGCCTCCTTCTAAGATCTTTTCCACTCCTTCCATTTTAGAAAATGAGCATAGAATCCATCTGAGCCCAAAAGAAGTTATATGAAACTTCCAAATAGAATTCCATTGCTTCCTAAGCTCACTGGCTATATGATTGAAAGGAATAGTCCTTCCAAATACCTTCACCACAACAGATTTTTGAAGTTTTTTAGAATTCATTTTAATAATTGATTCATTGAGCAAAATGGCCTTCCCATATTCAAAAATAAGGGAATCGTCTCTAGTGAAATTCACCTTGATGTTGGGTTTCCTAACCCAATGGTTGGGAGTTTGATTCTTAACAAATTCCACCTTTTTATTTCCTTCTACGGCAATATTGCAAACATATGGGATATTTTCCTTAAGTTTCTTAGAAAAGGAGACGTCTTTCTCTTGAACCAGTTGATTGGTATTGACATTGCAGAATCTGTTCACAAAAATTTTCATCTCTTAAGAAGATGATGCTTCATTGTCAAATGATCTTCTCAAGAGATTTAACTACAGTCAATTTAGGAAATTTATCAGAATCATTAAACGCTACTTCTTTTCCTTTCCTGATAACTGGGGGAGATTTCTGCTGGATAAACGTTGAAGGTTCCTTGATCTGAAGACTTCTACCTTTGAGTGCCCTGAATTGAATTTCAGATTGATCGAGATGGGGAGACAAACTTCCGGGTGGTTTCCAACGATCATCAGTGACCGCCATCACTGCCACCATCTTTGACGGAATGACCGCCAAAAAGATGGATGGTTGAAATTTTGAAAAAAAACATGAATTTTTTTCCTTCCTTTCCACGAGCTTCTCTCTCTAGTTGGGCAAGATAATTGTCTCCTTTTCAGCCACACTTTCACTGCTATTTTTAAAATAGTTTTCCTTAACAGGAATATCCTTCACATTAGTAGATATATGAGCTGAGATCTGATTACCCTCCAAGCTTGGACATTTGTTGTTTAAGTGGCCAATTTTACCACATTTATAATAGAAACTATTAATCCGTTCATACTCAACATTTTGGAAAAATCTACCAAAACTTCCTTCAACACAAACTCCAAGAGGTAATTACTTATCCAACTGAATTCAGATACAAATTTGTGCAAATTCTCTCCTTCCCCATTTAAATGTATTTCCATCTAACATATATGGTGTCCCAATTTGAGAAGCAATTCTACAAATATTAATTTCATCCCAGTATTATAATGGCAATTTTGGCATTCTTATCCAAATAGGAGCAGTATGACCTTTGAGGTATTCTGGCAAAAAATTCAAAGACCACCTATCAATGCCAATAATCTTCCCATTCGCATACAATGGTCCCTCTGATAGAACAGCTTCTACATCTTCCATCTTATTGAAAGCACAAAGGACCCATTCCATTCCCAACAATGTCATATCTAATTTACCAAATTGATCCCACTATCTACGAAATTCTCCACTAATCACATGAAGAAAGACATCATCACCAAATATTTTTACCACAATCAATTTCTGATGCCTCAAAATATTTCCCTTTTTATTATCTTTATTAATCTTTACAGCCACTCCATCTTTAGTTAAAAATTTTCCCTCCTCCTTATAAGTAATTATGATATTAGGCCTTTTAATCCAGTCATTGAGAATAACATTCCCCATATGTACTTCCTGATTCACCACAACATCTCCACTTAATCCTTCATCTCTAGAATTTAATTTCTCAGAATTAAATGCACGGTCAGAGTTACAGCCAACATCCAGGGAAGACTCAACCACCTTTGAAACATCAAGAGCCAAATCTTTTTGATGAATATTTTTGTCAGCTGATATCAGCGAATTCGCATTTATTACACTGTTGCTAGGGATTGCATTTGAATTACCAAATTTATTGACAAAAAATTTCATACCAGAAGAAGAAGATTGTATATCAATGGATTTCAATGGAGGAGAGCTCCAGAGTTATTAAATTTTTTGGTGTTCTGCATTTTGGTTCTATAAAAATTCCCTTACCTTTGCCTTCCACAAACATAGTTCTATTGGGAATAGCTTCCACATTTTCTTTTATTACTAAAGGTCCTTGGGACTTCCTCAAATGAGCTTCAGCACTGTCTTATTCCAAACTAGTCTTGAGATTACCTGTTTTTAACAACCTAACCCTCGTCAGTCTTGGTATCATCAGACGATACAATCAAGGATGGCCAGCGGTCACCCGTCATCATCTACGCTGTACTTCCTTGAAATAACAAACGAAAGCTAGGAAGCAAAAATTTGAAATATATGGGATTTTCTCTCACTAGATGGGACTTTCTCTCACTAGACAAGACTTTCTCTCACTAGAAAAGGTTCAAGTTGTTAATAAGAAAATAAGGGGGATGGGAAAGGTAGCAAGATATGTGGTGATTTTTCCCCTTTTGGGGGTTAGTGTCTTGGTTTGTGTTTTGGAATTATAGTGGGGAAAGAAAGAAGGAAGCCTCTCTTTATCTTAGAGAGATTTTTAGGGATCATGATTTGTTTTTTTTTTTTTTTTTTGTTTAACTAATACCAAGTTACCCAATATTGATATTAGTGGTGTGAATAGTATTATTTGAGTGGATTGGGGCTTCTTTCATAGTCTGGTACTGGGATCCTATGGAGGGAATTTAGTGGTGTGGAATAGGAATGTTATGTCATTTAAGGTTGTCGAGAAATCATTTAAAGTTATTTTTGGTGTTCTTAATACTCTTACTATGGTACCTAGAATGTTTCCACAGTCTATGGGAAAAAGGATTTTCATGTGAGAAGGAATTTAAGAGATATGCCTGAAATATGTGTGGTGGGTAGTATTCCTTCTATCATTGGAGAAGATTTCACTTGCATTTTTTCCAAGGATGATAAGAGGTGGGGTAAGAGGTTTCTCTTCTCCTCCCAAGGGCTTAAAGAAATGATATTTTTTATGACCAACAAAGATTTTCATGATGTAGGGATTGTTGAACAAAGATTTACTTAGTGTAACAACCAAGACGGTGCTATAAGAATTTGGGAAAGGCTTGATAGATGCTTACTAAATTTTGTTTCTTTACAGGTAGTGCCTGTGGTGAAAATTAGACATCTAGCAAGGGTGGCTTCCGGCCACAGACCTATAGTATTCAAATTGGTTGAAATTAAGTACAATCAATCCAAATTTATTAGATTTAAGAATTCTTGGAATTCATATTCGGTGGCTTCGAATATTATGCTAAAGTCTTAGAGTAAATTAGATTTTGGAAATGATGTGGATATCTTACAAAGAAAGCTTCAAAGGATGTTGAAGGCCTTATTCTACTAGAATAAGAAAAAAGTGCAAAAGTTTGTACTTATTGAAGGAAGAGCTAAAGAAAGAAATTTTGGAATTACAATTAGAGAAAGCTTCAGAAGAGGGTCTTACAATGGAGAAGTTAAATCTACTTTGAAGTAAAGTGCATGATCTGAATGTTACTTTAGGAAGATTATATACATGGTGAAATCAAAGAGCTAAGGCAAGGTGGCATGAAGAAGGTGATACCAATTCTAACTTTTTCCATAATTTTCCTTCAGTAAGGAAGAATGGGAACTTCATAAGGCAAATTAAGGATGAAGACAATAATTTGGTGGAGAATTTTGAATAGATTGCATCTATGTTTTTGAAATACTTTGAGAAGAAATGGAGAGCCAGATATTAAAACATGGCAGATTGGCCTTTGATCACCGAAAACTAGAGATTGTTGTCATCTTATATTGATTTATTGAATACGGAATTCAACCAGGAAGGAATGACAACTATTGTATTTCAACAAATAAATAACAAATCAACAGGTTTCGATGGGATTACTTCCTTTTTTAAGTTTTATTTTGTAATTATAAAAGAAGAAACTGGGAAAATAATTGATAGTTTTTTTTAAATATGGTTCTATACATGATGAGTTGAAAGACACTTTGATTGTTTTAAACTCTAAATTTAAGAATATGGTTGTTCCATCAAACTATAGATCCATAAGTGTATGTTGAACTACTTAACATTTTGTGGAAACTATAATGGTGAATAGATTGAAAACAATTTTTTAAAATACTTCTGAAGTATTTGCAAATGCTTATATCCCTCTTTTCCTTGATTCTAACATTGTTACTCTGCGCATCCCCCATTACCTATGATATAATAATTACCAATTACATTATACTTTATGATGGCACTAGAGCCGAATCTTGATGCTCTTTTGGTACACTTAACTTTTGATGATCAATTTAACTTTTCACCTGCATTGTTTAGTATGATTTGAATAATGAACACATGCAACTATGTATACAAAATAATACACCTTTTACTACCCCTTCTACCAAACTCTCAATCAATTCCCATAGCTCTAGTAATAATCAATTCTTTTAATAACTAAGCTCTGATACTAATTGTAATGTCTCAAAATCTAAATTGAAAGAATTATTCATTTATCCTTTAAATAAATAACAACAAGAGCTATCTAATATCATCTATAAGTAGTAAATAACAAAACATATTCTATAATTTAAAATATCAATGTACACATCAATATGCATTCCCAAAAATCAAATAAACCACTCAAGATCTATAAAATTATATCATAACTATTATGTTCTGAGTACAAAAAAAAGAAAAAAAAAAAGAAAATGTAGAATCCTGACCAGCCTCACACTACTGCTCCACTACCTTGACTTGAAATCATTTAATCATATATAATGAGCTTAAAATACCCAACATGTAAGAAAAACCTATAATTAAATTCAAAGCACGACAAAACAATAATATGTATCTCAATAGTAAAATCATAGAAGTTATATCGATATGATCCTTGAATTAGTGCAAAAATAGTAAAATTCATATGCAGTAGTAGTATGATCTATAAAAAATAAAATATTATAGTATGGAATCCTGTAAAGTAATAAACCTGTATGAGTGTTAAATTTATAAAGAAATTGCTGTATATGTAATACCAATTAATAAAGAAGTCCTATAAAGCTTCCAATCAAAAATTTAGTAAAGACAGTTGAAATTGAATCAATGCTGTAAAATTATATCATAATATACACATCCTATCAAATTATTGTATATAATATGCTCAATATATCACATGCTTAATATCAATACAATGAATTAATAGTATCAAATAGTATTAGTATCTAAATCAATAACATTAATAATCCAGAAATAGGAGTAGTAAAATAATACAATAAAATTAAATTTGTCTAGTAAAAAAAAATCCATGCAATTGTGAGAATAATTCCTCAAAAATATGCTTTTTAGTAAGCAAACTAAACAAGTAAGAAGTCGTAGCTATCACAGTGATTTATTGTATTGTATCAGTACCAGTAAATTATTGGCTCAGTAAACAAAGTCATTATTCATTTCCCATCAGCACAGTAATCATTTTTTTATGACCCTAAATCAGTATCATGCGAATTAGTAGAGCATAACACAAAACCAAAGTATTTAAAGAAAATTCCATCGGCTCATCATCTTTTATAGGTCAATTAGTCTCCAACCAACAGGTCAACTAGTCTCACAAAAATATAATAGTAATTTTAATCTTATATCCATATTCATTTTTAAGAAATTTCAAAAACAAAACATAATATAGCATAATTTAAAAAATGCCCAAAATGTTATAATGGTAGACAAATATAGAATCCTATTAGGCAAAGATGCACATTTTCAAAAACATTTTCTAAAATACCTTAAATTGTATAAAATGATGTTTTAAGACATTTGTTATACTACACTACTATTTTTAAACATTAAAATAAATTTGTAGGTATATAAAAATCATTGTATTTTCAACATTACCCTGCCAAAAATCACACAAATATTCAAAATACTCATAATCATGATCTCTGTAACATGCAAAAGGTAACATGGTGAAAGTTTTTTTAATACAAAGTTATTCATGTTTTTAGGTAGAAAAAACATAAATTTGATAAAAAAATACCAAAAACTCAAAATCTTTGATATCATAAATAGGCTTAAGGATCCATAAAGTGAGACAATAAAATATTTTAACTAGCCTGGTTGATGAAATCTCTTCACGACCTCAAAACCTTAACTTCTGTTTTCCGCTCTCCTCATTTTATCTCTCCCTCTCTCTAAAACTTTTCTATTAGATTTGAAATGGATTTTTAAAGGATTAATTAATGTCTTAAGATTAATATAATATAAAATTATTATGTAATATAACTAATTAATTTAATCAATTTTTTAATTGAAAATTCATATAAATAAATTTGGGAATTTTAAAATTATAAAAAAATACGCATAAAATAAATAATTTTATTTAAAAAATATTTTGGAATTAGTATGTACCAAATTCTTAAAAATTTTCTTCTGTTCCCCAAAGCTTTGAAAAAAATTATGAAAGTAAAATTCATGATCAAATAACTATGGAAAAGACAGTTTATGATTTGGAATTGTATTGTCTCAAGAAAATATTTGGCAAAGTTAAAAGCAGGTTATTACACCTCATACCTTTTTCTTTCTCCTGGAGAAGGCAGAGTACCTCGAGGAGTTGACCTAGAAGCCTCTCTCCTTAAAGAGCTTCCAAAGACTCACCAAGACCATAGGAAGATAAAGGGTGTTGTTAGCATGGAGTACTCGTGTGATCCCATCACATTTCTTCTCCCTCGTCCTTAACCTTACCTTCTCCTTCCCCTCAAACCCTAGATTTCTCAAAGCTTCTCTCTCAGAGTGCCTTCTCTAGTCAAAAAATCCTCATAACATTACCAAGAAAATCTTTATAAACATGCTTAATTAATAAATTTCAACATTCCCTAAAAAATTAACTTAGTTGTCATTGTTCATACAATATGATCAGTTCACAACTAGTCCCATCTAGTACAATATAAAAAGTCATTCAAATGAAGTGTTTAATTAATTTGAAAACATTGTACATTACAATCCAAAGATCATCCATTATAATCTATTTATTTTTTCTATTTGTACAAGACGATTCTTGAGATGAATGAAATTTTCCTCTAT
Source organism: Dendrobium catenatum (assembly GCF_001605985.2). Classification (NCBI taxonomy): domain Eukaryota; kingdom Viridiplantae; phylum Streptophyta; class Magnoliopsida; order Asparagales; family Orchidaceae; genus Dendrobium; species Dendrobium catenatum. Next base: position 296,915 of record NW_021319842.1, on the reverse strand, counting down.
TAATCATCTCATACTATTCTCATCAGATAGTACGATTAGTTGTTTTCAAGTAGGTTGTCGAGTATGATATTAATAATATATAGTATGTTTAACTTAAAAATTATAGTTTTGATTTGTGTGATCTTTAGGATGAAAAAATTTCATCTATACTAATCAATTGGCATTATCAACATTGTATAGTATGATTGACTATCATTAATTAAACCATAATTTTATTAACTAATCATGGGGGATAGTTTTAGTAATATCTCAAATATGCGTACAATATGATTAACATTGTATAATATGATTAGTTCAAGAAACAAAATTTTAAATCTTAACTAAATTAATCTGGCGGCTAGTGTTTTCAGATCGTACAAATCACATAGTATAAGTAGGATTATACAATATGATTAGTTTATAGAAACTAATTTTTTAAATAATTATAAAACAAATTATTTAAGTATTGATCATTCAATATGATTGTAAATCATACATTTTGATTAATACAAAAAAATTAACTTTTAAAATCCATATCACTCTCCCTTTGTGTGTGTGCATAGTCATCCAATCTCATACATTCTTTTATGAATAGACTCAAGAACTAGAAATTAAATAAAAGTATAATTATAGACTTTACTACTTGACATTCTTATTCTACCCAAACTTGAGCTTTCAGTAGCCTTGAGCATTGTATGTCTACCTTTAATTTTAATGCTCAAAGATAAAAAAAAAATATAAAAAGTTTAATGAGGAAAGTAAAAACTCTATCAATAATACTTGTCATAATCAAAATTACGGACTAGGGATCTTGGATTTTAATAATTTCCCTATTTTTGATGATGTTAAACAATGTTGAGTGACAGGCAAGATAAATATTTTTTTTTCTTGAGCTCCCCCTAACAAGATGATGAATTTAAAAAATTGGTGGTTGCTAATTTAAAAAATTTGTATATATATTTTTTTAATTTTTTTTGGAAAATAAAAGAAAAGTAACACAAACACAATATTCTATTAAAACATAACAAAGCATACTTTTTTTCCCCATTTTGAAAGTTTGTTAGGGATGTTAGGCCCTTATGAACTGGCCCAAGGCTAAAAGAGAGAGGTGAATTGGTTGATAAAGATCTTTTAAACAAAAGGAACAATTATCACCATAAAGAAATAAACGATGCGGAAATTAAATGTGGAAGAAATAAAGGAAAGAACACACCAGATTTATAGTGGTTCGGTCAAACCTTGACCTACGTCCACTCCATGGAGGTACCCTCCAAGTATTGCACTAAACTAAGTGTCTCTCCTTTAGCCCCCACATCTAGGCGGAGAAGCTCTTAAAAAATAACTTCCACCTTCCCCAGTGCGGCGGAGTCGCCGGGTCCTTTGACACCAAAGAGATCTTCTTATTTGGTGAACTTCCCTTGAGACAAGCCTTGAATCTGACGTTATTCAGGTGCGTGCTTACCGGAGCAATCGTGTGAAACCACCTCCACACTCCCTTGAGTCCCCCTCACAGTATCTTCTCCCTCTCTCAAATTCCACTCTTTCCTCACTCCCTTTCAAGCTCTCTCTTCAAGTTTCCCCCAAAAGAACTATGCTACAGTGGCTGCCAAAGACATTTACCAAGTGTCATGTTATAGTTTAAATAGAATATCACTAAACGAGCTCATTAATACAAGTTGCCGCCTTTATCGTCCAGGACAATACTAGTATCGTCCTGTACGATCAAAGCAAAATAAGCCCAATCAGCCAGGATGATTTGAGACGATCAGAAGAAGTTTGTTCATATCGTCCAGGATGATATATTATCATCCTGGACGATCAGAAAAAATCATGGAGTATTGTCTTGAACATCGCCCTGAAAAATAGCTGTCTGATGTTTAATCATCCAGCCTATCGGCCTGTATGATTTTGCAATCGTCTAGGATGATTTGATCGTGCAATCAAGTCATAATTGCTTTCCTTAAATTTTAGAGAAATTTTGGAAAAATTGTCCTAGATCATCGTGGACGATATCACGATCCTCATGGATGATTAGTTTAAAACTGATTTAAATTGTCCTGATTATCGTCGGAAATAGATGCTGGCCGATGTAAATCGTCCAAGACATCGTCCCAGCCGATCCTACGATCATCCAGGATGATGTGATCGCATCAATCAGCCATTAAAACTTTCCAAATATACCAGATAAATTTAGGAATAATTGAGATACATCATCCTGGACAATGTGTGTATCTTCCTGGCCGATTGACTAAAATAAAGAATACCTAATCTGATCATGGCGGCTGATTCTTTCTGAATTGAGCCTATCATCCTAGCCGATATAAGTATCGTCCATGCCGATCAGCTTATGGCGTCTGCTTTAATGAGGATGCCCTAACTAGGGTTTCTGCTTTTGGACAGATCATCTAGGACGATGTGACCACAAACAGAAATATTTAGGGAACAATAGAAAATCTACCAAGTTACAAATCATCAGGTGCCACACCAAATACAATAGACTCAAAAAAGGAAAAAAGATACAAACTGACTCAGACCTAGTCTACCCAATCTTGAGCTGATTTCAAATTGCAATCTGATCATGTGAACCTGAAATGTTAGTAGAAAGCAGTCGTAGAGAAACAAGAATTGTTTGCTATCATCAAAACTGTTTTTTCAATTTGGCGTCATTGCGCATCTTTTAGTTTGGCATCATTGGCCACTTTTTTTTTATTATTTTAAAAAATATGCTTTCTTTCTTATATTTTCAAAACTAAAGTAAACTCAAATTATTGACAACACGAACAACTTGATTAAGAAAATTTTATGGTGGATTCAACAATCTTGCAAAAGATTCCTATGCGATAGAAAAAATGTAGGGAGATAAAAAAAATAGTTTCAAAATTCAATTTAAAATATGATGAAGATTTTGAATCAAAAGTAAAATAACCTCTTTAAGAAGAGAGAAAGAGAAACAAAATAATGAGTTCCCTTCCTCTGACTGTTTTAGAGAAGTTAATCACAACTTACTAAAGATTTTAAGAAAAAATAAGAAGTAGGTTTTTCATTTTTAGAAAAGTAAATATGTGTGTTGATCAGAGAAAAAATTTCAAAAACAAAAAAATTTAAAGAATAAACAAAAACAAAAACACAAAATAAAAATCGAAACAAAACAAATAAACAAAAAAAGAAAATAACTGAAAACAAAACACAACACAAACACACAAACAAGGCTTTTAACCATTATCTTTCTCCTGGTCTATGCTTCAGAAACCAAGTCTGCCCAAGAGATTTTTTGCTTTTCATTATCTCCCTAGTTTAAAATTTGCTTCGCTTTACCTTTTTTTTTTGCTAGAAGAATTCTTAAATTAGGGCACTGATTTTTCATATGACCAGGCTTCCTACAACGAAAGCAAATAACGTCAGAAGAAATACAAACATCCTTAACATTTTTACCTATATTCCACTTTTGTTGATGCTTATGCTTTGGTGAGATTTTTGATTTGCTTGACAATTCAGTGCATTTGTCACCAACTAAGCTATCTTTTTCTGCATCTTCAGCTTTTAGAACAATCGTGTCACCTGCATCCACAAGTCTTTGACCCAAACTTTGCTCGTAGGCAATGAGTGAGCCAATCAAATTATCAATAGAATATTCATTCAAATCTTTTAATTCACAAATAGCAATTACTTTAGCATCAAACTTATTTAGTAGAAAATAAAGAATTTTATTAACTTTTCCAAATTTGAAAATTCTTTTCCTAAAGCATGCAATGATGTTACAATTTGGATAAACCTAGTATACATCTCTAAGATTGTCTCATAAAGTTTCATGGAAAATAGTTCATAATCATGCATTAACATATTCAACTTGGATTGCTTGATTTCACTAGTGCCTTCGTATATGTGTGCAGTTTATCCCAAATTTCCATACAAATAGTGCGCAGTTTATCCCAAATTTCCATACAAATAGTGCACTTGGATACTAACATAAAATCTTCAGAATTTAAAACACAGAAAAAGCAATTTAAAGATTTTGCATTCAATTGAGCATTGATTCATTCATCTCTATTCCATTGACTAAAAGGAATGTCGGTTTTAATTCCATCTAAAATACGTGACGGTGATGAATAACCAGTTAAAATCATATGCCACAAGCAAAAATCAATCGATTGCAAAAAAATAGACATGTGAATTTTCCGAAAATCAAATGTAATATTTTCAAACAATGGTGGTCTGGTGATTGAATAACCTTCCATATTATTATGATTCCCAAAGTTAGCCATGGATCAAAATTCAAAAGCATTAAAAAACTTATTTTATGAAACATGCTCTAATACCACTTAAAATTTGTTAGGGATGTTAGGCCCTTATGAACTGGACCAAGGCTAGAAAGAGAGAGGTGAATTGGTTGTTAAAGATTTTTTAAACAAAAATAACAATTATCATAATGAAGAAATCAACGATGCGGAAATTAAATGTGAAAATAATAAAGGAAAGAACACACCATATTTATAGTGGTTCGGTCAAACCTTGACCTACGTCCACTCCTTGGAGGTACCCTCCAAGTATTGAACTAAACTAAGTGTCTCTCTTTTAGCCCCCACAACTAGGCGGAGAAGCCCTTACAAAATCACTTCAACCTTCCCCGGTGCGGCGGAGTCGCCGGGTCCTTTGACACCAAAGAGATCTTCTTCATTGGTGAACTTCCCTCGATACAAGCCTTGAATTCGATAGTATTCATGTGCGAGCTTGCCGGAGCAACCGTATGGAACCCCCTCCACACTCTCTTAAGTCCCCCCTCACAGGATCTTCTCCCTCTCTCAAACTCCACCCTTTCCTCACTCTCTTTCAAGCTCTCTCTTCAAGTTTCCCCCAAAAGAATGAAGCTACAATGGCTACCAAAGATACTTACCAAGTATCATGTCATAGCTTAAATAGAAGATCTCAAAATGAGCTCATTAATGCAAGTTGTCGACTTTATCATCCAGGACAATACTAATATCATCCTGTACGATCAGTGCAAAATAAGCCCTTGAGCCGGGATGATTTGAGACGATCAGAAGAAGTTTTTTCATATCATCCAGGATGATAACATATCATCCTAGATGATCAGAACAAATCATGGAGTATCATCCTGAACATCGCCCTAAAAAATAGCTATCTGATGTCCAATCGTCCAGCGTATCGGCCTGAACAATTTTGCGATAGTCCAGGACGATTTGATCATGCAATCAAGTCATAATTGTTTTCCTTAAATTCCAGAGAAATTTTGGAAAAATTGTCCTGGATCACCCTGGAAGATATCACGATCATCTCAGACAATTAGTTTAAAATCGATTTCAATCATCCTGATTATCGCCCGGAATATATGTTGGCCTATGTAAATCATCCAAGTCATCATCCCGACCGATCCTACGATTGTCCCGGACGATTTGATCATATCAATCAACCATTAATGCTTTCCAAATATACCAGATAAATTTAGGCATAATTGATGTAGATCATCCTGGATGATGTGTATATCATCCTCGCCGATTGCCTAAAATAAAGAATACCCAATCTGATCTTGGTGGCTGATTCTTTCTGAATTTAACCTATCGTCTTGCCCGATACAAGTATCATCCAGGCTGATCAGCTTATGATGACTGTTTTAATGAGGATGCCCTAATTAGGGTTTTTGCTTTTGGACAGATCGTCCAGGACAATAGTTATATCGTCCGGACGATGTGACCAAAAATAGAAATCTTTAGGGAACAATAAAAAATCTACCAAGTTACAAATCATCAGGTGCCACACCAAATATAATAGACTCAAGAAAGGAAAAAAGATACAAGCTGACTCAGACATAGTCTACCCAATCTTGAGCTGATTCCAAATTGCAGTCCGATCGAGTGAACCTGAAATGTTAGTAGAAAGCAGTCGTAGAAAAAACAAGAATTGTTTGCTATCATCAAAATCATAAACCATAGATCCATAACACATTTTACATCACTAAAAAGAGGAGGAACAAGTAAAGAAAGAAAATAGTACAAGAAAAAATAGTAAGATAAAATAGAGAAACATTACAAGTAAGGCAGATCGATATCTGGTGGCGGTGGTTATGGTTGAAAGAATTGATGGATTGAGGAAAATAGATTCTCAATCGAGGAAACCATTATACATACCATCTCATGTGCTCCTTGGGATATTATTGATGGTGTTCAATATGATAATCCAACTTATATTCTAACAACTTGTGCTGCTAAATTTGGTCATTGTGATGGTGTTTATGGTAGGTAGGTGCATGTGGATGTATTAGTTGTAGTGCAGGAGTAGCATCCCCTTCTTCATCAAATTCTTTTCAAAGTGCTCTTTGTCCTGATGGAAATGGATATGGAACGAGGCATCTTCATTTAAAAAAAGGAACATTAGAAGGTTGAGTAGGAAAGGTGATTGTCTATTTTTTTGTCTAGGATATATCCTATGATGTATCCTAAGGAAACATTTTATTTTCTTGGAGTACTACGACGTAGAATGTGAGCCTTATTTTGGATGTAATTAACATTTATTTGGGCTTCATCAAATTGGGTATTAGAAATTATAAGGTAGGTGACTACAAAAAAAATTTGGGTTATGTTAACTCGATCCCTAGCTTCGGGAATAATTGAGGTTCTGAGGACATGTTTGACGATATAGACATTATGTGTTAATGTGTGATCAAGTGGTTGGTCTTAGTTTATGGACACATTCCTAAGGATCACGTTGATTGAAGTCAAGTCAAAATCATTTGATATATGGGATTGAGGACAAGGTCATTAAATAAAATATTGATTAATTCTACTTAATCAGCCTTAGTGATTTCTACATTTTAATGACAAACAAAAAAAGTTATGGTAGAGCTTTTTAGATTCAGCATAAGGTTGGCTAAGAATTCATAAAGAAGTTTAGAATTATAGGAAAAATCTAGTTTATGTAGAAATTAAATAGTAATGAAGGAAAAGAGGTTCATTACCTCAATGTTCAGGTCTGGTTGATTTATCATTCAAGAATGGATGATTTTTACCTCATTGTACCTATAGTATACATCTTTATCTCATGCAGAGAGGAAATGATTATTAAAGTGACAAGAGGTGGAGGAGCTCCCTGAGGTATTCTACCATGTTTCCTACCACCAGCCATTGAAAAGGAAGGTTTAATATGTATATATTTGTGGAAGTAGTGAGTTGTGTTAATTAAACTATTCAAAGCCTTCCAATTTATAGATTTTAAGCTGATCGTATAGTACGAATGAGGTTCATATAATATGATCAAGAATTTTTGTTTGTCTGAATAACGTTTTAGAAAAAGTGGTCAAATCATATAGTACGATCAGGTATCATACTAAACAGTCTTAAGGAGTTACATTCACCTTGAGGGTTATCGGTATGGTGTTTGATGAATAGTATTACATAATATAAATGAGAGTTCATAGAGTACGAAATGAAATTATTATCATATAAGTCGAATTATATGTCCCAATCTTTTTTGACATATTATCGTACATTAGAAAAAGGGATATTGTACATTATGATTGGAAAAAAAATGTCATACCAAATGAATTGAATTCCTCAACAGTTAGTAACACATGGATTATATAATATAAGTAAGTGTTTGTGCAATATGATGTTAGTATCATTGGTCTAATCTAAGCCTTTGATTTAACAAAGGGATGTAATATGTGCATATCGTACAACACTAATATAGATTGTACAATACGAAAAGAGTAAAATTTAATAGATTTTTGAAAGTCGGTGAGGTGTGTGTGTAATGATCAAGAAACATCTTAAATGAAAAAAAAATTGAAAAAACCTATACTACAAATAACAACACCCAAACATAGCAAATAAATAAACACTTACAAATTAACACATGCAAAAGAATGATTTCAAATAATTTTTTTTAATTTATCTTGAATTAAACATGAATATCGATAACACCTAATTTTATCCTCAAGGTGCTAATGGTGTCATAAGCTAGGGTTTTGTGAAGATGTCTTCCAACTGATCTCTTATAGCTATATGATGTAATTTTTGAAATTATTAGATGGACAAGAGTGGGGGTGAATTGTGAAAACTTTTTGACAATAATTAAAACCTAAGCAGAAGTTCTAAATCTTTTCGTTGTTTTTAGAATTTTAATATGAAAAATTAAACAACCTTTTTTTTTTCAAATTTTCCAAGGCAAATATTTTGAAATTAAAAAGGCACGCAGTAATGAAAAAGCAGTAAGGAAAAAACACACCAAGATTTTTATATTGGTTCGGTCAAAATATGACTTACGTCCACTCCCCGGAGTCCTCCGCTCTGGGATTTTTACTACCAACTATAGTTCTCCTTTTGCCTCCCTCGGCAAGGCGGAGAAGCCTTTACAAACCTCCCTTTCACCAACCCGGCCTGGCAGAGTGCCAAACTCTATTTTCGCCCTCCTGGTGACGACATAGAACCTTCTCATTTTTCTCCCTCCTGGAGAAGGCAGAGTACCTCGAGGTCACAGATGTAGATGAGCCTTTCCCTTGGAGATCCTCCCTCAAATTCTTCTAGGGCCACAGGAGGAGCAAGATGCAGCAAGTTCGGAGCAACCATGTGATCTCCCTTACACGTCTTCTCCCTCACAACGCTCACCTTCTCCTTCCTCTCTCAAACCCTAAAGAACTTCTCTAGAGCTCTCTCCCTTTGAAACCCTCTCTAACCACGTTCTCCTCTCTCATCCTCTCTAAAAATTTACTTTTTTGATATATAAAAACGGGCTCCAAAAACCATAGTATGACTTACGTCAACTCTCCGGAGTCCTCCGCTCTGGGTTAAGTAAGTATTTAAAAATAATCGTACCGTACGAACAAGTTCGTACCGTACGAACGGCAAAAAATTTCTTATTTAAGTTAAACAACGTCTAGGGTTTTGGATTTGAACATATCATACAGTACAATATAATTTCGTACGGTAAGATCTATTCACAGAATCGTACTACAACCCTTTGATCGTACGGTACGAATTATCATCGTACAGAACGATCTACAGAGAAGAAATTATATTACATTCTATATTTAAAACCTCTCCTCTGTGTGTGTGCATGGTTGCTCGAGCTTTTATACATTTTATGGCCAGACTCAAGAAAATAAAAATGAAATAAAAAAGAAAATACATTGCAGACTCTTACTCCTAATCTACCCATCCTTAAGTCTTCCTGTCGTCCTGAATAGCTTTTGATCTTCCTGAAATGTTAGTACTCACGGATAATAGCAAATAATATTCAATGAATCTCAAGTCAATTATTATTTGTCATCATCAAAATATTAAGCTTGGGGTCATGGGTTGCAACAATTTTATATCTCTTTTTACTATATTATCTCTTATAAAATGATGCCTAATGTCTATATGCTTTGCGTGGGAGTGTTGAATTAGATTTTTTTATATGGAAATAGCACTTGTGTCGTTACACAAAATTGGAAAGGTTGCTATAGGTAGTCCATAATCTAAGAGTTATTCTTCTAGCCATAAGACTTAAGTGACACAACTCCCTACTGTTATATATTCTGCCTCAGTTCTGGAAAGGGTTACTGAGTTTTGTTTTCTACTAGATCAACAAACTAAAATTTGTCCTATGAATTGGCAGGTTCCAAAAGTACTTTTCTATCTACCCTACATCATACATAATCAAAATCTGAATATCCTATTATTTTAAAAGAAGTGCTATGTCTGGCATACTAGATTCCTAGGTTTGGAGTGCGTAACAGATATTTAAGAATTTTCTTTACAACAGTAATGTGGAATTCTTTTGGATTAGCCTAAAATCTAGCATAAAGGAAAACACAAAATATAATATATGGCGAACTAAAAGTTAAGTAAAGTAGTGATCTAATTATTCCTCTATACTATTTTTGACCAATTGATTTTCCATTTGGGTCCTTGCCTGATTAAATTGAAGAGCTTATGGGGTTTTCATAACCTTAGTATTTTCCATTTCACACTTTATAAGAATGTCCTTAATGTATTTGTATTTGCTTAGGATGGTTCCATCATCCATATGAATTACACTAAATCCAAGAAAGTAGCTTAGCTCTCCCATCATACTCATCTCAAATTCTCAACTCATTATTATGAAAATTCATCACATAGGTTTTATATGATTATCAAAACAAGATTTCATCAACATGAATTTAAATATGGAGTAAGTCTTCTTATTCTTTCCTTTGGAATAGGTTGGTGTCTTGTTATCCTCATTTTTGTATGAGGTCACTAAAACCTACTTAGATTCCCATCTAGTGACCTAATTATTGGAAGATGTCCACTTCTTAATCATATAGGTCCCGAAGAAGATCACATCTAATCCCAATAAAATCTAATTACACTTTTCAATTAAAACTCCAGTCCAATTTTAACCAACATTCAAACAACCTTTAATTTACATTTAATCAATCCCAATCATTTTTTAAACTATAATTGATGTGAATAGTGAAAGTTCATGTAGATTATTAGACCTTATAAGACTATCCCAAGGCTAAACAAGAGGGGGTGAATTAGTTATTTTTAAAATTTCTTGAATTTTTGAAAATTATTTCTAGAAAACTTAAGTAATGATCCTTGAATACGTAGTTGTTTAGATATAATAATCTAAAAAAAATCAAATACAAAACTTGAAAGTGCGAAAAATAAAAATACAAAAAAATTATAATGAATATAAGAACACAAAATTTATAATGGTTCAATCCAAACTTAACAAACATCCACTTCCTGGAGACTCTATCTTTAGGTATTGAACTAAATTAAAGTGACTCTCCTTTTCCCCCAACAGAAAGATAGAGAAGCCATTATTAATGCTCTTCACCCAACCCAGTGTAGCAGAGAACTGACACCTTTTATACACTCCAAGTGATGGAAGTGTACCATCACATCCACATCCTCTTTTACCCACCTAATGAAGACAAAGGAAAATCACATCCTTTTTCACCCTCTTGGTGAAGGCAGAGAACATTGACATGATGTTAAAAATCCTCTCTCTAAAGTTTCCCGAGGAAATGGACCAAAATTATAAGAAGTTAAAGAAATCCTTTCTTTGTTAAACATTGAAAATCCGTCACAACTCTACCTCATTAGATCTCTCACACTTCACTTTCACAATCTCTCCCAAACACTCACACTCAATTGCCACTCTCAAGGGAAATTTGCAGAAAAGATTTTGAAAGTAAAATTTTTTTACTTCTTTTATAGAAAACACAAGAAAAACTATCCAAAAACTAAAAATTATAAGTGATCCGACATTAGATCGTATAGTACGATCATGGATCATCATTAAAAATAGTTAAAAAAAATCTTAATATGAACTTGCACGAACCTAATTTCATACACTGTTAGTCATATGTACGAACTGACATTATAATGTACCAACATTTCAAAATCGAACCTGTTCATTTGGTAGGATCCTGTATAAACCTTATTTTTTGCACTATCAGCTATCTGAACAAAATGACATTGTAATATATGAATTGCTCAAAATTGAACCTATTTGTTTGATATGATTCTATACAAACCTTATTTCATACACTATCACTCGTCTGTATAAACTGACATCATACTTTACAAATAGTTCAAAATAATACCTATTCATTTGGTATGATCATGTATAAACCATATTTCATGCATTGTTAGTCATCTGTATGAATTGACATAGTATAGTATGAACAATTAAGCAAATTAACCTTTATTTCGTACGATCTTGGACAAATCCATTTTTGTACTATATCAATCATCCATATAATTTTACATTATACAGTATGAATAGTTCAAAAATATAAGACATGATTTAATTAACTATATTCTTGAGAAAAAAAAAACATGACAATACGTACAGTACTATTGGAAGACATACAATATGATTAGTTTTAAAATTTTAAGTTGTCTCTCTCCCCCTAAGTGTGTGTTTACGGTTATCCAATTATTATCACACTATCTCAAACTCAAGAAAATAAAAATAAAGATTTATAAACTTTATTACATGAAACTCTATTGTACTCTGTCGTCAAAACTTCAATAGTTTGAAGTATGATTCTTTGAAAAGTTAGTGCACAAAAAAATGAATTGAAATATCCAATAAATGCTAGGAGAAACAATAAAATTAATAGAACAATATTATTTTTCTATCATAAAAAATCATAACCTCAATGTGATCAAAAATCACAATCTCAAACTTGATTAAAATTCACAATCTCAATCTTGATTCCTAAGTTGCAACAATCTCCATCTTTTTTATGATGGAAAAAATAATTATTATTTGACTTAAAAATAAAAGTTTTTTTCTCCTAAACTCCTTTTCAATGAATTTAAAAATACAAATTATGGGAATAAAAGAAAAAAAATTATCGAAAGATACACATGATAAATATACCAAGAATTCAAACATAATTTAAATAGAAATGAATACAAAATGAATATATAAAGAATACAAACATAATTTAAACAAAAAAAGAATACAAAAATGAATACAATACAAACATAATTCAAACAAAACAAACATATACTTCCTCCCCCTTTTTACATCAACAAAAAGAGAGGAAAAGAGAGGGAAGCAAAAAAAAAAAGTGAAATCCTATAAGAAATGTAAGATACTATAGAAAATTTGAAATGATGATATTGGAAAAAAATTAACATTATGCTAAAACAACATTAACTTCTTGATGCAATAACTTATAATTTAAATTAAATAACAAATAAGATATGACTAGTTGATTGGGTGCAATTGTCGATCTAGAAAGCAGAATTATCTAATAGAATAACTATTGCAAAATTAATTTAATAGAAACCTAATATTTGAAATTATTATTTAATTTATATATTTTTTGTAAGAATTAAAGACATAGAGGAAACAATTAAATATAGAGTGGGATCATTTTAAAATTTTTTATCATCAAGAATTATCTGATTGGTGAACATTGTGCATCTTTTCTTGTTGGGCTCATTTTGTGCCTCTTATTAAATTTGGTACATTTTGTGCATCATTTTATGTTGGGCTAATTTAATGCCTCTTTTCAAATTTGGCGCATTTTATGCATCTTTTTGACAGTTCATTCTTTCCACAACCATATTCAATAAATCTTAGCTTGTGTGATTGTCTTCCAAACAAATGAAAAGCCTTTTTTGTATAATGAAGATTAATCCATAAAGAAAACCCTAATGTTAAGAATAAAATCAACATATTAAATAGGAAAATAAAAGAAAAACAGGTTACTATTTTTGTAGCAATTGTAACTTTAAGATTATGGTCTATCAGAACATGAAGATGATCTTCTAATCTAAATATAATTTATAAATTGGGATAAGGTTTGAGAGGGAAAACAAAAAAAGGAAATAACATTTAAATTTAAAAATAAAAATTGTAATACCTTAATTCAACATTTTGAGATTTAACAAATATAACATAGATTAAGAATAACTTAAAAAAAATTAAATTTAGAAACATAAATATATTCAAATTAAAAATAATTGATCCAAAAATATAGATAAAATTGATCCAAAAACATTTGAATACAACAGCATAAAGACTAAAAATATCATAACTTACATAAATAAAAACTATAACTAATCTAATATGCTGGAGGATGTTTATTTGGAGGTGGCTGAAGAGTACTAAACATTATTAAGTAACTATTGATTATAGCTACTTGAATATTGATTGATTTGAACTATCCTCTTACCTATTCCATATCTTCATTGAATCTAGCATCCTGCTGGTCAATGGGAGTCTTAATATGATAAAATTGTTGATCAAAATGAGTATCAGGATGATCAAATATTTAGACCACTTCTTGATAGAAATGATGCTCAGGTCTAAGAGCAGGTGTTTCTTCTCTACCAATCTCATCACCCTAATCCCCTTGATCATAGTGGAAAAGATCATGAAAAGAAGCATTCGTAAAACAGATGTGTAGATTGCTTGGTGGATTGAGATGAATGACATTATTTTTCTTTCTGAGGACATAGATAATAAAGTAACCTAAAGATATATATTTCTTTCTTCTAGTGGAAGAAAGTCCAATATTGGTAAGATTATTGATGTGGTTAAGAATCAACTTGGCTTCATCAATAAGAGTGTTACTCAACATAAAATCTATAACGAAGGAAAGTAAATGGGTAATGTTGATTATATCACAAGCTTTAGGAATAATAAAACTTCTTAAGACATGTTGGATGATCCTAGAATTTTGGTTTAGTGTAGAAACAAGGGTTAAATGAGAGGTAGAAGGTATGTCCCTAAGAGTTTGATTGATAATGGTCCAATTATAATCACATCTAGATATCATTAAATGAGCATAAACTCCTTTAATTCTAAGATCTAGAAAAGTGCTCAAGTCCTCTTCAGCGATCACTATGCTTTGGTAAAGAACATAAGATGACATTATTGTGTGGTTTATCTCATTCTAAGGTTTCCTAAAAATTAGTAAAAGGTGTTAGAAAGAATTACATAGACTAAGGTGAGAATGAAGTAAAATTGGGTAGAATCGAAAAGAAGCATTATAGAAAAATTGATATCATGTTAGATAAGAAGGTGAGATGGAGTGATTGATGCCTAAAAGAAACACTGGTATGCTTCATCATTTCTATAGAAAGGAAATTATAATCTAGTTAATTAGAAACGGGATGAAGATCTTCTAAAATGTCGAGCCCCCTTGTTTTTGCTTGCCATTTGGAGAGTTTGGAACACAAGATGAATGGAGATTGAAAGGGATTATGAAGAAAACTCAATGGATAGCTTCCAATTTAAAAAAAGCGAGCATAATTATATAGTAAGGCATTAAGTTCATACATACAATCAAAACCTTCATATGGTACAATCAAAAGTTCATACAGACAAACATAAATGGTCAAGAACCGTTATTGCTATAAGACATATTTTCTTAAAGCTTCAATTATGATGAGTCATTTCATACAATTTTTGACCATTCTGATCGTGAAAAAAAACATGTGTTTTTCTGGCATGATCAGGAAATAATGATTATACCTACATATTGAATTTGTCTGAATGTAGATTGAAAACATCATCGTATAGAAGAACATGTGTTCAATAGATTTTCTTTGAAAAATAACATTCCTTAGAATTCCCTCCACTTTTGTATAGATGAGAAAATTTTGTATAGTATGATGACTTTTTTGTACAGTACGATATGTTTACAATAACATAATTTTCATCTTATAAACTTAAAAAAACTTTTCATGTAAAATCTAGTGATTTCGTACATTAGAAAAGTGGTTCGTATAATATAAATGGAAAAGGAATTTTTATATTTACACATGATAATCAATATTCTTTTTCAAAAAAATACAAAAAAAAAAGATCCATGAGAAATTAAAAATATATATATATATATTCCATACAAAATAGAAAAAAATCAAACAAAAAAAGAATCACAAACACATAATAAAACAAAAACATCAACAACAAGACACGTCCCAAATGGAATTTGTAGAATTACAATTGTCATGCATGAATATCAATAACACCCAATCTGGTCCTTATGGTGCTAAATAATTTAAAAGCCAATGGTATTGTGAAAATATTTGCAAGTTAATTTTTTTGTAGATCTTATTTAATTTAGATCTAATGATCACACTATTCAGAACATAATAAGCCGTATTAATCGCTTCAGCCCAAAAATATTTTAGAAGTGAATATTTAGCCAACATGGCTCTAGTGGCTTTTATTAAAGTTCTATTTTTTCTATCAACAATCCCATCCTGTTTAAGGGTCCTAGTAAATGAAAAGTTGTGTTATATTCCTTGCTCATTATAGAAAATTTCAAAATTTTCAATTTCAAATTCTCATATGTGATCACTTCAAATTATAAGAATTTCACAACATATCTTCCTCTAAATCCAAGTAGAAAAATATCTAAACTCATTAAAAAATTCACTCTTATATGATAATATTATAATACAAGTGAATCTTGAATAATCATCATTAATTACATACCTAAAAACTTTTCCTCCTAGTTTTATAGTGCTAACCAGTCCAAAAAGATCCATGTGAAGGACTTTTAATAGTTTGCTAGTTCTAAGATCCTTAATTGAATGAAAGGATCACTTGACTTGTTTTCCTAATTGACATGTATCACACAGGTAATATTAAGTGAAGTCTACTATAGGAATGCCTATAACCAATTCTATATTGGTAAATTTCCTAAAATATTTCATTCTTGCATTACAAAGTATTCAATTCCATAACCAAGATTCATTAGTGTTACTTTTGAGAAAAAAAATATTAAAAGATTTAACATAACTTAAATCGAGCATGTAAATGTTCTTTACCCTATTTCATTATAACACATCAATTACATTTTGGCTTATAATACACCTTGTAGGTAAAATTTGATGTTAAAACCCCTATCACAAAGTTGAATAATACATAAAAAGTTATATTTTAAGCCTTCAACTAATAAGACAATTTTAATTAAAAAAAAAATTCTTATTACCAATCATACTTGTACCTACCACTCTCCTGGTGGTATTATCTCTAGTGTCACTTTGCCTCCATTCCTTGCTTCCAGCAATATAAATTGAGTTGTATATCCAGTTATATGTTTCAAACATCTGCTGTTCTGGTCCCAAATGCTCTCATGAGGGCTTGTATGAGAGCATTTCTACAAAATTATCAAACTTTAGACTTGGGAACCCAAATAAATTATCGTTCTCCTCTTGGTAATGAATATCTAGATGCATGTTTGATATGGTTTGATTTATGTATCTTAGGTCTCCACACATAATGTGTTTTATAATAAATAGTGCAAGTGTAGGAAATATGCCCTCTCATTCCAAATGAAAAGTATTTAACTCCATGAAAAAGATTTACTAATCTATATGAGTTATAATATATTTTCCTAGATTTTTAAATTTTTTTTTCTTTTGATCAAGATTATAAAATTATTCAAGTGTGGGAGGTGTCTTATCTTACTTAAAAGCTTTTAATTTTTCTTTAAGATATGAGTTTGCACATTCTAAAATAAAATTATTAACTTTCAACTCATGCTCTCTTTAATCTAATTCAGCTATAAACACCTTAAATAATTTTGATGTTCAATATAAGATGTTTTCAAAGAATTATGCTTCTTATTCAAATTATTAAATTCATCCAACGAAGCCATATTGCTGCTATCTATGGATACATGATCTTTCCTAAGATTTTCATATTCTTTTTATAAATTCAAATGATTGAGGTTATGATTAGCATGTAATTTTTTATGTTTCCTATATAGAGTATGTATTTTCTCAGAAACTTTAAATAATACATCATAAGAAGAGTCACATACCTCCTTTTTATCAGAATGATCAAGTTTATCTGCCATTTAATGCAAGTTTCTGTCTTCCTTTTTTGCTCCTATTTATGAGGAATTTGAAGCTGAGTTAGCCTAGAAATCTCTTTGCATTCTTTTCTTTCCCTTCCTAATGTTAGTTTTCTCCTCAACTTTTTTCCTTTCTATGAGTTACTTTGAGATTTGGGCATTAAATCTTTATATGTCCATGCTTTAAACAAATGACTTCATTAGAAACTTTACATTCTTATTAAACTTTTATTTATTGCAATGATGACATCTTCCTTAGAAATGTTTGAATTGCCTAGTCATAAGTGCAATAACTTCTTCATCCTCAAGCATTGAGTGATCACTTTCTGATTCATCCATTTTCAAAGTTATAATCTTCTCATTTCACTTGTCTTTTTTTTTTTTTTGAAGAAAAGCAAAAGATGCTTTTATATTAAATAAAAATTGAATTACATCCTAATGTCATTTGATTCCTCCTTTAACACCTTAATAAAAGTGGAAGGAATCTTATTCATCACTATGTCATCTCAAAAGAAAGAACTAAAAATTGTATAGTTAGCACACATATCCACTAACTTATTGCTTTCTCTTTTAACACAATTGAAAATGACAAAGTTAAAATATTTGATAAATGATAGATCTCCCAAGTCATTGCTTACTTTCCTTATGATGAATTGAATAAATTTGATCACATTTTGGTTGTCTCCTTCTATGATTAATCCCTTGTATGCATACATCCACTCTTTAACCACTTCCTTGATTGAAAGTATAGCTTGAAGCTCCAACGAAGAAATATCCCAATTAAGCAACTTTTGACCAAAAGCCATAAAAAATCTTCTCTTATGGTCTCGAAAGACCTCATCGATCTCAGCCTTGTATGAAGAACATAGGGAAGCATCTAAATTAACTTTAATCCAATCGGGTGCAGGAGGATGCTAATTATCATTAAACAACCTTACCGGTTGGTTAACATCCCAAATATTGAGTTAACACCATTTAAATGCTTAGAAACCACAACATTTATTGCTATTAACAAAGAGCTGGTCTTAAAACCATCTTCAACAAGCACATTCCTTTCTTTCCATGATAAGTAGACCATGTTGAAAAAAAGATAATTCAACCATTGATTTTGGCTGTGCAACCATATGCTATCAGTTTTGAATGAATTAAAACTAGGAATACCAAACCTCAATTTATTTCAATGTTGAATGACTTCATTTAATATCCTGTGTTTTATGACTACGTGCTCAATGTCTTTAATATCCTCACACCCCCATGGGCAACCATCAACACCTTGTAATCTTCTATAGCTTAGGAATTCATTTGTTGGAATTGCCCAATTAAGGAATCTCCACCAAAATGCCTCCAATTTTGCACTGAGTTTAGCCTTTTTAATCAAATCCCATCCATGAAAAACTGTAATGCACTTTTCCAAAGATTTGTTTTCCATCGCTGCAATTGATTTACCTGAAATCATATGAATGAATTTCAATTGATCCACAGCATAATCTGAAGAGATCTAAAAATTAGCTATCAGCTTTACAAGATTTGGACCAAAGAACTCTCCCATCTTCTCTTCATCCTAGCAGCCATTACATATAAATGTATCAGCCGTGAGTTCACTGTATTCCCTTGATTGCACAAAAGTTGGTCATTTATAAATACTTCTATCTAATAATCGACTATCTTTGATGACATCCACAGATTTACCATTTGTAATTCTCCATTTGACAATTGGTTTATGGAATTCCTCTCCATTGCTTACTAGTTTCCAAGCCACTGAACCTGATTTATCCGAAGACTTATAATCAATAATTTGTCCATATTTATGGAAAATAATCTTATGCATCAACGATTCTTTATCTTGGCAATACCTCCATGCAAATTTATCTCTCAATGGCCAAGCTTTCTTTGAACAGTGGACTAATCCACATCCTCCTTGGTATTTCAGTTTATGTAATGAATCCCAGCTTACATAGTGAAGTCCATTTCTTCGATTACCCTTGCCCCATATAAAGCTCCTACACAACTTGTCAATTTAATTCAAAATACCTCTTGGTACCAAAGAAAGGGAGAAATGAAATGTAGGAAAGGATAGCAAAATTGATTTGAATAATGTGATCCTACCAGCCAAAGAAATAAATTCCCCCCCCCTCGCCATACACTTAACATACTCAATGCTTTATCTAAAAGAAACTGAAAATCAGCTTTAACAAGTCTCCTTAAAGCAACTTTGATGCCCAAATATGAGAATTCCTTGATCTCCTTTAAGTTCATGAATATAGCTATTGTTTTCCTCTTTCTTCACTTGACTGATTTCCCAAAAAGAGTTCCATTTTTTTTAGAATTCACACTTTGACCCATCCAACCATAAAAGTCCATAAGTATACTTTCAACCTCCTTAACCATCTTCATTCTTGCTTCAGAAGAAATAATAATATCATCGGCATAAAGTAAGTGATAGATCTTAGGCCCATTAGAAGAAATATGAATACCAACTGAGTCCTTTTGTTAAAAAGCATTTGAAAGTAGTTGTGCATATGAAATGAACAAAAATGGAGACAATGGGCATCCTTGGGGAAAATTACTCTTTACATCGATCCAATTGGAGAAGTTCCCATTAATATATAAAGAAAAGCAAGGACTATAAACATAATCCATAATAAGATTAGCAAAATTAATTGGAAAAATAAAATACTCCAATGCCTTGGATAAAGTTGTCCATCCCATTGAATCATATGCTTCTTCCATGTCTATCTTGAAGGAAACTAAACCCTTAGAAGATTTAGAGTACCTAAACTTGTGGAAGACTTCATTAGCTACCAAGACATTATCCGAAAGAGCCCTCCCTCTCAAAAAAGCCACTTGCTCTTCCGAAATTAATTTTGGTATAACAAGCAATAATCTGTTTAAAATCATATTTGCAGCTATCTAATAAATAGAGTTGTATAAACTTATTTGTCTAAAGTTAAAAGGAGATAAAGGATTCTTTACCTTTGGAATCAAAACCACAATTGTTTCATTCCACTCCTTACACATTTTCCCAATTTTGAAGAAGTGATCCACAACATTCCATAAATCTTCCTTGATTATAGAGCAATATGATTTCATAAAATAATATGAAATTCCATCTTGACCGGAAACAAAGTTCCCACCAAGTTCTTTGATTACCTTCTCCAACTCTCCCAGGGAAAATTCAATGTTCACCACAAGTAAGTCTTCTTCATTCAAGGTCTTCCATGGAATTGGCCATCCAACCAAAGAACAATCCCTTTCTTTCCACTTATCCTTGAAGTAGCTAAGTAGTAATACATTTTCAACTTGGTTCTGCTCTTCAACATTCAAACCATTCTCATCCTTTATTTTTTGAATGAAATTAAAATTCCTTCTCGCACTAGCATATGCATGAAAAAATCTAGAATTTGAGTCACCTTCCAACAGCCATTTGACTTTGGCTCCCTACCTCCACCATGTACAAAGAATAGTTAATGTAGAATTCAAATCATCTATTTTCATTTTCAATAGCCATGTTTCCTCATCTGACAAAAAACTAATTTCAGCCTCCTTTGTTTGAAGTTCCAGAATTTGTTTCTTAAAAACATCTTTAGACTGATTTAAGTCTTTATATTTGGCTCTACTCCAATAAAACAAAGCCTTTAATGCTCTATTCATCTTCTAATTCAGAATTTGAGGTAGTTCTCCACAAGCCTTTCTCCCCCATGCTTTCCTAACAACATCCGATGAAGCTGGAATTGAGGCCCATAAATCTTCAAACTTTATATTCTTCTTACATGGCACATTGAAATCCCTTTTTCACTTGTCACATGAATAGATATATTTTTGATTCGTTCCTTGGTCATAAGCATTTGGTGATCCTAGTAGTTTATCAATAGAATATATGTTCAAATCTTTAAACTTAGTTATGGTAGCTATCATTGCATCATAAGCATTAGGTAAACAACATAGGATTTTGTTAAATTTTTTTGAATTAGTTAACTCTCTACCTAAAGCATGCAATGAGGTAACAATCTGAGTAAAATATGTATATATCAAAAATTAACTAATTTGGTTTCATGTAAAATAGTTCTTAATCGTGTAATAAAATGTTAAACCAAGATTATTTCACCTCATTTGTTATTTCATAAGATATGAAAACTCTATCATAGATTTCTTTTCCAGTTTTACAAGTTGAAATATGCATGTAATCCTCAAATTCTACGACATAGAAAAAACTATTTAAACATTTGGCTTTTAACTTTTTTAATTCTTTTTTTTTCTAATGTGAATTCAGTGAATGGTATTTCAAAACTAATGGCATCAATAAGTCTAGTGGGTCTAGTGTAACCTTCCTATACTAATATCCACATAT
Organism: Dendrobium catenatum; assembly: GCF_001605985.2. Taxonomy (NCBI): domain Eukaryota; kingdom Viridiplantae; phylum Streptophyta; class Magnoliopsida; order Asparagales; family Orchidaceae; genus Dendrobium; species Dendrobium catenatum. The sequence continues at coordinate 275,265 of NW_021319842.1, read as the reverse complement.
GATAGTCAAGTGATATAAAAAAAGTAGATATGTATCTTTATAAAAAAATGAAATGAATATTTCAGAACAAAGGTGGCTTAATGATTGAGTATCCTTCAAGTGTATTTTGGTTTCCAAAAGTAGCTATGATCATTTTTTAAAAAGTTGACTAAACCATTATTTTTCTAATAGTATCTGATACCACTAGAACTATCCCAAGGCTAACCAAGAGGTGGGTAAATTGGTTATTTTAAAATTTTCTTGGATTTTTCAAAAACTATTTTTAGAAAATTAAAGCAATAATCCTTGACTATGCAGTTATATAAATATGATTTTTATAAAAAATAATTTGAACCACATTACTTGAGAGTAAGTAAAAATAAATATACAAAAAAATTAAAGTGAATAGAAGAACACCAAATTTATATTTGTTTGTTATAAACTTGACCTATATTTAATCATTGCAGACTCCTTCTCATGGTATTGCACCAAATAAATGTGACTCTCGTTTTACTCCCATAGTAATGTGGATAAGCCCTTACAAACTCTATTATATCAACTCGGTGAGGCAGAGAACTGATGCCTTTTATACCCTCCAAGTAATGGCAGCTTACAATCACATACTTTTTCACCCTCCTACTGAAGCCAGAGAACCTCGACATAATATTGAAAATCTTCTCTAAAAAATTTTCAGAGAAGATAGATAGAAATTAGAAGAACATAAAGAAATCCCCACTTTACACAACCTTGTGAATCCCTTACAACTCCCCCTCACAAGATCTCTCACACTTCACTTTCATAATCTCTGCTAAAAAATTACACTAAAATTCCACTCTGAATCATGTTTATTATTATAATTTGAGAGAACCTAGAGAGAGTAACACTAGATTTTTAAATAGAGAATCCACCTTTTTTTTCAAAATTTTCATTCCACTTATGGTGTAGGTTTCATCAGCGGCTGACTCAGGTCATCAAAATTTACCTGATTGTTCTTGTAAGGAGCTGCATTTGTCTGATTCATATTCTAGTCCTATAAAGATTTTTAAGAATGGAGCTCTGGTGATAAAAAAAAAACTCTCGCAAAAATCTAAGACCAATTATTGAAGAAGCTTAATGTTGATGCCATTGAAAAGATTTTTTTTTTTAATTAGTTTATTCCAGAGGATGAGAATGTGTTTAAATTACTAGACTTAGATGATGTTGATGAGAGCTTAAAGACTAAGACATAATTTGTTTATTCTTTCTTTCAATGAAATAGAAGAAGCAGTTTTGAGTGGAGAAGAAAAGGAATTTTAAGTTCAACCAGATTTGGTGGGGGAGTCAATTCGAGTGTTGTAAAATTTAAATTACAAAAAGAACTCAGATTTTTTGGGCAATGTGCAATGTCAGCTTGCTTTCCCGTAGTTAGAAAAGTGGAATAATGAAGAAGATGGATAGTGGGTCTAATCCCACTTTATATCATAAATGACTTCAATTAATTTATTGAATTTTAGAGGGGCAAGGAAAATTGAAGCCTCTCAATACCTAAAGTAGATTGTGGAGGATTGTGACTCTATCTTTATTGGCTTTGTTGAAATTGAGATCTCTTCTTTGGATTCATCTGAATTCAAGAGATTTATTGGTGATAAGTGGGATCTTTTCCTGTTTTCTGTAGTTGGGTTATCTGGTGGCATTATGGTGTATTAGATGTCAGATATTGCATCTTTTTTTAGTTATTGAAGCATTTAAGAATGTAGTTGTGGCTGAACTTATTATTTTTGATAAAGGAGTGTGGTTATTTTCCACGATTTATGGGAGTAGGGACTGATCCAAAAGAAGGTGTTTATGGAGCAGCTTGGAGGTATTTTTTGGTAAAAATATTTCAATGGTGATAGGAGATGACATCAATTGCATTTTGTTCCAAGACGAGAAGAGAGGGGGAAAGAAATTTGTTTTTTTCTCAAGGGCCGTAAGGTATGTACTCTTTTAATAGATATTGTGATTTTCATGAGATTGGAGTTGTTGGTCCTAAATATACCTGGTGTAATTATATGAGTGGTGGAGCTAGGATTTTAGAAAGCTTGAGTTGATGCATTATAATTTGTGTTGTCCTAAATTATTTAAAATTGTTATTTTTAAGATACGTGGCTAGAGTAGCATCAGACCATTTCCCTATTATATTTAAAAGCTTTTCTTTTGGGTTTCAAAGAAGGAAAATTATCATGTTTGAAGATGATTGGTCAAAACATACTACTTCTCATTCTATTAATTTTCATTCTTAGAAGAAACCAGTTCAGGGTGAAGCTGCAAAAATCCTAAATAAGAAGTTAAGTAGATCGTTGAAGGCTTTACATTTTTATGTAAGGCTAAACAAAAAAAAACCTGAATGAGATGCATGTTAATCTTAATAGTGAAATTATAGAATTACAAGAAGAAGAAGCTACCGAAAGTGAACTTTCATACATGAAATTTGTTTTGCTGAAATCCAAAGTTAGTGAACTAAATTCCACTCTAGTCCAATTGAATCTTGGTGGAAATAGAGAGCCAAAGTGTAGTGGATGGAGGATGGTGACTCTAATTCTAAGTTCAATGATATAAATAAATGGAAACTGGATCAATCAATTGAGAGATGTCAATGGTATGCTAGTTAAAGATCATAGTAGTTTGGAAGAGATCTTCCTGGATTTCTTCAAAAACAAATGGAGGGAACGCAAATGTATTTTGAGAGGTTGGTCATCTTCTTCTATAAGTCTTGATGATGTTAATAGATTGATTAAAGAGAAGGAATTCTCATAGGATGAATATAACAAGGTTATTAAAAAATTGGAAGATAAGAAATCAACAGGTAATGATGGGATAACTTATTCCTTTATTAAGTTTTATTGGTCTTTAATTCAAGATGATGTATGGGAGGCTTTTAGCTCTTTCTTTAGTTTTGATTTTTTGTGCCCTTTGGGGAAAGAGACTAATGTGGTGTTGATACCAAAGGTAAAGGATCCTTTGGTGCCTTCAAATTATCATCCTATTAGTCTTTGCAAAATAATTTATAAGATTGTGGCTAAACTGTTATTAAATAGGTTAAGCTACTTGTTCCCAATTTTTTTTTCTAAAGTTTAGTATGCTTTTATGAAAGGTCATTCTATGTCTGATCAAATCTTACTTGCTTAAGATCTATTCAATAAATTTAAATTCTCTAAATCCAAAAAGGGTTTGATGGCTACTAAAATTGATATGGAGCAAGCATATGATAGCATGGGTTGGTCTATTCTTAATCAAGTCTTTGACAAGTTTGATTTTCCAAGAAGATTTTCTAATCATATAAGGGAGTTTGTGGTTAATCCAATATTTCCAATTTAAATTAATGGTATTAATTCTCAATGGATAGAGGTAAAATGTGGGTTTAGGAAAGGATGTCCTTTATCCCCATAGCTATTTACAATGTGTTCACATTTGTTAACTTAAGGATTGAATCACAAAGGAAGGATTGTTGGTATGAAGGTGACTCTAACTGCTCCTAAGATTTCACACTTAATGTATGTTGATGACATTGTTATCTTCTCATAGCCTAATAACAAAAGTTTGAAGAAAGTGAAGTGTATTCTTACTAATTTTTGTAGATGGACTAGATAAAAATGAATTTACTAAAATCCTTTATGTTGTTTGGAATGTTAGTTATAAGAAGAAAGGCGCGTAATCTTTCTAAGATGATGGGCTTGAAGTTGGTTAAAGATGTTGAGTCTAGTGAATAGGTTGTTAGACCTAAGTTAATGTCCCAAGGCTACCAAGAGGGGGGGGGAGGGGGGTGAATTGGTATTTTTAAAACTTAAACCCTCTTTGAAAAAGTGATAAACTGGAATGAAATTTTTTTTATTAAATTTATATAGAAAATGTTTTTCAACCACAGAGTTTTTAAACAAAAGTAAAATTCAGAAAATAAAAAGCAGTAAAGTAAAGGACACAAGATTTATAGTGGTTCGGTTTATATCAGACCTACATCCACTCCCCGGAGGCACCCTCTGAGTATTGCACTAATACCAATAGCGACTCTCCTTTTGCACCCACAGCAAGGCGGAGAAGCCTTTACAAAACACTCTTTTCACCACTACCCGGTGAGGCAGAGAACCGTCATCCTTTTACACAATTCCCTAGTGTTGGCAGAGAATTGTCTGTCCTTTCACACTCTCCTAGTGTGGGCAGAGAACCCTTCGTCCTTTCACACTCTCCTAGTGTGGGAAGAGAACCATTCGTCCTTTCACACTCTCCTAGTGTGGGAAGAGAACCATTCGTCCTTTCACACTCTCCTAGTGTGGGAAGAGAACCATTCGTCCTTTCACACTCTCCTAGTGTGGGCAGAGAACCCTTC
>NW_021319842.1:225114-258003 GCF_001605985.2 Dendrobium catenatum | reverse complement strand
TTCCACACGGTTGCTCCGGCGAACTTGCACCTTAGTACCATCGGATTCAAGGCTTGTCTCGAGGTAAGTTCACCAAAGAAGAAGATCTCTTTGGTGTCAAAGGACCCGGCGACTCCGCTGCACTGGGGAAGGTGGAAGTGATTTTGTAAGGGCTTCTCCGCCTAGCCGTGGGGGCTAAAGGAGAGACACTAGTTTAGTGCAATACTTGGGGGTGCCTCCAAGGAGTGGACGTAGGTCAAGGTTTGACCGAACCACTATAAATCCGGTGTGTTCTTTCTTTTTACTACTTCCGCGTTTTAATTTCCGCACTTTGATTGTGGTGATTTGGTTTGTGTTTTGGTTTTAAAGTTTTCCAATTCACCTCTCTCTCTTTTAATTATCTTTGGGACTAAATTCAAGAGGGCTTAACATCCCTAACGAACTTTTATTTCATACATTATGCATTTCTTTTGATATACTTTTGAGTCTTTCCAAAATCTGTAATCTAAAATCAAATTTATCTAATAGCAAAAAAATCATATTAAAAAAGAAAATAAAAAATTAGGACAACAAAATTGCCATAATTATATTCTAATTATGTTTGCCTAAAAGAACATGAAATTGATCTTCTTAACTAAATCCATTTATAGTTTAATTTAAAATTTTAAAAAATAAGATATTGTACTGAAATTAATTTTATAATGCAAGTTAATTTATAACATATTTTTAGATGAATTACAAAAGGTTTTTTGTATAGGCATACTAACATTTTAAAAAATAAGAAACAGATACAAGTTTTCAAAATAAGACATTTTTTTATCGATATCAAAAATATCAAATACATTTAGAACATTGATATCAATACCAAAACAACATAACATCATTACAAAGACATCTCAACATAAAACAACCACTACAAACATGGAAATAAAAAACATCAGCACATCAATTACAAAGACTGGTAGAAACAACGACAAAGGAGTACATCTAAAACTCAGAAGGGCCTTGGTCTGGAGGAGGTGGCTGGTTGAACACTAAAAAATAACTATTCATCATAACTATATGTATATATACTATGTAAAACTGACCACGGATCCACCCCATGTCCTCCTAGAATGTTGCATTCTGTTGATTTAAATGTGCTCAATTTGATTAAAATGTTGATTAAAGTGAGTTTCTATATGATCAAAATGCTGGACCATCTCCTGAAAAAGTGTTGATCAGGCCCATCTACAGATGCAGGAGCTCCTCCTTCCTTTTTAGAGTCACCACTAGTACTCTGGTTTCTCCCAAACAAGGATCAGAAAGAAGCATCAATGAAAAAATAGGAAAATTTGTGGGAGGAACAAGATAAAGTATGTGGTATTTCTTATCTAAGATGTATGTCACTAAGTATCGTAGAGCAATATTCTTTATGCTCTTATGATGAGGAAGCCTAATTTTAGAAAGATTACAAATGTAAAACATGATGAGTTGGGCATCATTAAAAGGTTTTTTGGTCATGATCCAGTATGTGATGGTGGACAGGAGAGGATTCATATATATACGATCACCAGTCTTAGGAATAATCTAGGTTCTTAAGACATGCTGGATGATCCGGGCATTTTGGAGCAAAGTGAAGACTCTTTATAAATGACATACTTAAGAGAAACCTCTAAGAGTTTAATTAATATAAGTCCATTCATAATTAGATTTTGAGGTCAAGGTGTTAGCTCTAGTACCATGAGTCCTGAAATGAAGGAAGGTTCCTAAGTCTTATTTTGTTATTTTGACTCACTATTTTTGAACAAAAGAGGTGATCCTAATTTAATCTTCATTGAACCTCATGTTTGCTACAAAATAATGAAAGGTCTATTTGTGGTAGGTGTAAATCAAGGTCAGAATGAAATAAAAATGGGTTGATGTAAAAACATGCATGACATAAAAGTGGACATCATTTTGGATGAGGAGTCTAGATGGAGTGAACTTTATGGCTACATACCTAAAGAATGCATCCCCATTATCCTTAGAAAGAAATTGTTATCCCCACTAGTCATAGAGGTGGACCCATTGAGACACGATAATGTTTACTTGAACTAGCCTTTCCAAAAATGAGGGCTATAGAAGGTTTAGAAGTGAAAATAAAATTGAATTAAAACCATTTTAAAACCCTTATATATATAGAAAAATTACATATCGTACAGTACAAAAACTGATTCATACATATGATTTTGAGATCATATGGGACAAAATTATTTTCATTCATACTAATGGAAATGGCCAACATGAAATTACTTTTCGAAAAATGTTATTTACAAGATGTCCTTTTGTATAGAATTTTTGACCACACATTCATGTAGATGAATAGGTGTTCATCCAGAATGATAAGAATATTAAAGATTATTTTAAAGGCGATTAGGTTCATCCCACCCAAACACTAATAACTGGATCGTACAGATGAAAGACAATTTCATACGTACGATAAGAAATAATAACTAATCCTAATTGATCAACCATCCCCATGCGTATAGATAAATCTGTACAAATTGTACATTATAATGACACCATTATACAATACAAAGTCTATGAAAAACCTAAATTTTGCATGTTCAATTTCAAAACCAATCAAGACATGGTACATAATTCATATAGTACGAAAATATTTCGTATAATATGAATAGAACACTTAGAAAATAAAGTATGCAAACTAGAAAACCTTCTCAAAATCAAACCTCCTTTACCAAGTCATGTACTTCCAAACTAAAACTCATAAACCAAAACAATACAACACATAACTAAACAAATCAAATAACAATAAACAAAAGAACAAACAAACAAAAAAATGCTAAACAAGCACAAAATTTTACACACATCAAGTTTGTAGTATTTTCAAGTTAGGCATTAAGATCAATCATACCTAACTTGGTTCATAAAGTGTTAAAAGTGTCAAAAGCTACTGGTTTAGTGAAAATATCTACAAGCTGATTTTCAGTAGAAATATGATTCAATTCTATTTCTCCTTTGGCTACATGATTCTTAATGAAATGATGTCTTATGTCTATCTGTTTGGTTATAGAAAATTGTATTGGATTCTATGAAATGAAATGACACTAGTATTATTACAATAAATTGGAATTGTGCATGTTGTAAATCCTAAATCAATCAATAATTTTTCAACCAATGTACTTGTGCCAGCAACTTTCTAAGGAAATGTATTTAGCTTCAGCAGTAGATAAAGCAATAGAATTCTATTTTCTACTAAACTAAGAAACTAATGAATTTCTTATTAATTAATAAGTTTTAGATGTACTCTTTTGATCAACCCTACAACCTGCAAAGTCTAAACTAGAATATCAAATGATTTTAAATGAAGAGCTGTACTTAGGATACCAAATTCCTAAGTTTTGAGTTATCAAAAGATATCTTAAAATTCTTTTTATTGGTGTAAAATGTGATTCTTTTTTATCAAATTAAAATCTAGCATAAAAAAATACTAAATATTATATCTGGTATGCTAGCAGTCAAATAAAGTAATGATTCAATTATACCTCTAAATTTCTTTTGATCAACAAATTTTCCCTTTGGGTCCTTATCTAGCAAAACTGAGGAAATCATTTATGTAGTTACTAGTTTAGCATTATCCATTTCATACTTATTGAGGATGTCCTTAATATACTTTTTTTGGCTAAGAAAAGTTTCCACCTCATTTTGCTTAATGCTAAAACTAACAAAATAACTTAAATCTCCCATTAAACTCATCTCAAATTCACTACTCATTATTTTTAAAAAATCATCAGAAAGATTTTTATTTGTAGATCTAAAAATGATTGATTAAAATATATCTGAATAATGAGTATATAATCTCCTAATTTCTTTAAAAAGAGAGTAGTATCCAAACTTTCTTTTAAAAAAGATCTCTCTAACGAAAAAGTGCTTAACCTCTCATACCAATCCTTAGGGGCCTGTTTTAATCTATTTAATGCATTTTTAAATTTAAAACCATGAACAAGGAATTTAGAATTTTTAAAACCTAGAGGTTGTTCAACATAAACATCCTCTTATATCTCCCCATTAAAAAAAACACTTTTAATATTCATTTGAAATAAATTAAATTCTTTAAAATAGTCAAAGACTAACAAAATCATAATTCCTTAAAGTCCTATTAAATGGGAAAAAGTATCTTCAAAATTAGTGCCTTCAATTTAATTATACCACCTAGCCACCAATCTAGCCTTTTTTCTAATCATTACTCCTAAAACATTCATTCTTTTAACACCCACTTAGTTCCAACGACACTTTAATCCTCGGGTTTTCAATCAATTCCAATACATCATTCCATAAAAATTTATTCAAGTCCTCCTACATTGCTAAAATCTAAAATTCAACTAAAAATGCTTGATTAATATTTGTGGGTTCAATCATAGAAATGAAGGCAGAAGGGTTTACCTCTTTTCTAAGTCCATGCAACCTCCTAACACCCTCACTAGGTTCACCTAAAATCAATTTCTTAGGGTGATTCTTAAAAAATTTCCATTCTCTAGGCAAAAGATTTTTTTTCACATTTTTTTCTTAATTTATCTTTTTAATTCCTTGCGAGTTATTTTCTCTATTAACCTCTTCCAAACTTACCACTTCCAAAATAACAGATTCATCAAATACAATATGTGTGGCCTCCTCAACTACTAATGTTCTTTTGTTAAACACTCTATATTGTTTTCTATTGCTGGTGTATCCAAGAAAATTTCCTTCATTATATTTTGGATCTAATTTTCCTAAAGAGAATTTACAATTATTATGTATAAACACCTTACATCCAAAAATATGAAAATATAACAAATTAGGAGTTCTTCCCTTAAGAAGCCCATATGATAATTTATTTAATTTTAATCTAATGTTCACTCTATTCAAAATATAACAAGCTGTACTTACCACTTCAGTCCATAAATATTTAAGAAATAAATATTCTGCCAATATAGCTCTACTATCTTTAATTAATATTTTCTATATTCTTTCAACTAACCAATTTTGTTGGGAGGTCATAGGTGAAAAATAATTGTGATCAATTCCTTTTACTTTACAAAACACCTCAAATTTATCATTTTTAAATTCTCCTCCATGATCATTTTGAATTTAAATAATTTCACAACCTAGTTTTCTCCGAATCCAAGTTGAAAAGTTTCTAAATTCCTCAAATGATTCACTCGATGAAATAAAAATTTACCCAAGTGAATCTAGAATAGTCATCCACAATCAAAAATTCATATGCCTTCCCTCCTAGACTTAAAAAGCTAATTGGTCCAAAAAGATCCATATGAATAATCTCCAATGGTTTACTAGTTTTAAGATCCTTAATGGAATAAAAGAAAGAATTCACCTATTTTCCTAATTGATATGCATCACCTAGGTGATCCTTAATAAAGTCTAGTTTTGCTATACTTCTAACAAGTTCTTTTTTGATAAATTTTCAATAGTTTTTCATGCTAGCATGACAAAGCCTCCTATGCCATAGTTGCGATTGATTAGAAGTTATTTTTAAATAAAAAGTATTAGGAGATTTAATATAATTCAAATTTAGCATATAAACATTATTTACCCTATTTCCATTTAATACGTCAATTTCATTTTGGCTTAATATGTAGCTAGTGGAAAAACATTAACACTGTATCCTTTATCGCATAGCTGACTAATATTGAAGAGATTATTCTTTAATCCTTCTACAAGTAACAAATTTTCAATAAAAATTTTGTTCAAGTTTCAATTCATATCTGTTCCTACCACCTTCTTAATGGTGTTATCTCTTAGTGTAACCTTTCCTCAATTCTTGGCTTCCAGCAATATGAATTATGTAGTGTCTCCAGTCATGTGCTTTGAGCATCCGCAGTCCAGGTACCAAATGCTCTCACGAGGTCTTGTATGAGAACATTTTTATAAGATAATCAAATGTTAATCTTGGGAACCCAAATAAGTTTTGGTTTACCTCTTAGTAAAATTAATTTAGATGCATGTATGATATGATTTATTTTATGCATGTTTGGTCTCCACATTAGATATAATTCTCTATGAATAGTGCAAGTGTGAGATATGTATCCAATCATGCCACAAGAAAAACATTACATTCTAGGAAAAGAATTTATTAATTTTTGTGAATTAAATTATGTCTTCCTAGGTTTTAAAATTTGATGCTTCAGTTTAGGATTATAAAAATATTCAAGAGTTGGTGGATTCTTATTGTCCTCAAAAGCTTTTACTTTTTTTATGAGATATAAGTTTGCTTGTTTTAAATTAGCATTATTAAATTTTAATTCATATTCTCTACTATCAAAACATTATCATTGCCAAGTCCCAAGTCCTGGATGAGAAAAGTGGAGGGTTGTGTTAGGTAGTCGATAACCAGCATAAAACTTATCGAATAATAATGACATAAATACTTTAAGAATTTGTATTTGTTGCAGATCTATTTTCATGGTTTATGATTTTAATGATAGCAAACACACTTATTCCTCTACGATTGCTTTATCTACTGACATTTAAGGTCCACACGCTCAGACTACAATTTGGAACCAGCTCAAGATTGGGTAGACTAGGTATGAGTTAGTTTGTACCTTTTTTCCTTTCTTAAGTCTATTAAATTTTTTGGTGTGACTCTTGATATTTGGTAACTTGGAAGATTTTCTGCTGTTCTGTAAAGCTTTCTATTTTTGATAACTTCATTCGGGACGATATTTATATCGTCCTTGACAATCGGTCCGAAAGAAGAAACCCAAATTAGGGCATCTTTATTAAGGTAGCCATCGTAAGCAGATCGGCCTGGACGATACTTGTATTGGCTAGGATGATAGGCTCAATTAAGAAAGAATCAGCCATAATGATCAGTTTAGGTATTCTATGTTTTAAGAAATCATCCAGGATGATATTGACATCGTCCAAGATGATCTAACTCAATTATGCCTAAATAGATCTGGTATCTTCGGAAAGCATTAATGGCTCATTGATATGATCACATCATCCTGGATGATCGTAGGATCGGCCAGGATGATGGCCTCGACGATTGACATCGGCCATCATCTATTCCGGGTGATGATCAGGATGATTGAAATCAATTTTAAACTAATTATTCGGGACGAACGTGAGATCGGCCAGGATAATGTAACCAATTTTTCTTCTGATCATCCCAAATCATCCCGGGCTGATGAGCTTAAATTACACTGATCGTACATGATGATATTAGTTTCGTCCTAGATGATAGTGTCTCCAACTTGCATTAATGAGCTCGTTTTGAGATCTTCTATTTAAGCTATGACATGACACTTGGTAAATGTTTTTGGCAGCCATTGTAGCTTTGTTCTTTTTGGGGGAACTTGAAAAGAGAGCTTGAAAGGGAGTGAGGAATGGGTGAAGTCTGAGAGGGAGAAGATCCTGTGAGGGGGGACTCAAGGGAGTGTGGAGGGGGATTCCACACGGTTGCTCCGATAGACTTGCACCTTAATACCATCAGATTCAAGGCATGTCTTGAGGGAAGTTAACCTAAGAAGAAGATCTCTTTGGTGTCAAACGACCCGGCGACTCCGTCTCACCGGGGAAGGTGGAAGTGATTTTATAAGGGCTTCTCCGCCTAGCTATGGGGGCTAAAGAAGATACACTTTTGAAGTGAAATACTTGGAGGGTGCCTCCAAGGAGTGGACGTAGGTTAAGGTTTGACCGAACCACTAAAAATCTGGTGTGTACTTTCCTTTATTACTTCCGCATTTAATTTCTACATCGTTGAATTCTTTATGGTGATTTTGGTTTGTTGTCTTTGGTTTAAAGATTATTAAAATACCAATTCACCCCTCTCTTTTAAATAGCCTTGGGCTAGTTCATAGGGCCTAATATCCCTAATGAAATTTCAAGTGGTATCAGAACAGTATTCATAAAATCAAGTTTTTAATAGCTTTTAAATTTCGATCCATGGCTAATTTTTCAAATCATAATATTGCGAAAGGTTATTCTATCACCAGACCACCTTTTTTTGAAAATATTACATTAGACTTTTAGAAAATTTGCATGTCTATTTTTTTGCAATCAATTGATTTTTGCATGTGGCATAAGATTTTAACTGGTTAAACATTACCATCATGTGATATAAATGGAAGTAAAAATGATATTCCTTTTAATCAATGGAACAAGGAAGAATAAATCAATGCTCAATTGAATGCAAAATCATTAAATTGCTTTTTCTATGCTTTAAATTTTGAAGACTTTATGTTAGTATCCACGTGCACTACTGGTAAGAAAATTTGGGATAAACAATACATCATATATGAAGGCACTAGTGAAATCAAGCAATCAAAATTGAATATGTTAATGCATGATTATGAACTATTTTCCATGAAACATTATGAGATGATCTTAGACATGTATACTATGTTTATTCAAATTATAACATCATTGCATGCTTTAGGAAAAGAATTTTCAAATTTTAAAAAAGTTAGCAAAATGCTTCGTTGTCTACTGGATAAGTTTGATGCTAAAGTAATTGCTATTTGTAAATCAAAATATTTGAATGAATATTCTATTGATAATTTGATTGGCTCACTTATTGCCTACGAGCAAAGTTTGGGTCAAAGACTTATGGATGCAGGTGAAACAATTGTTTTAAAAGCTGTAGATACATAAAAAGATAGGTTAGTTGGTGACGAATGCAATGACTTGTCAAGCAAATAAAAAAGCTCTCCAAAGCATAAGCATCAACAAAAGAGGAATAAAGGTAAAAATGGTAAGGATGTTAATATTTCTTCAAACGCTATTTTCTTTCGATGTAAGAAGCCTGGATATATGAAAAATCAGTGCCCTAATTTAAGAATTCTTCCTACAAAAGAAAAGGGTAAAGCGAAGCAAAATTTAAACTGAAGAAATAATGAAAAGCAAAAAATATCCTGGGAAGACTTTGTTTCTGAAGCATCGGACTAGGAGAAAGATAATGGTTAAAAGATTTGTTTGTGTGTTTATGTTGGGTTTTGTTTTTAGTTATTTTTTCTTTTTTTATTTGTTTTGTTTCAATTTTATTTTGAGTTTTTGTGTTCGTTTATTCTTTGATTTTTTTTACTTATTTTATTAAATTTTTTCTCTGATCAACACACACATTCACTTTTCTAAAAATGAAAAAAAATCTACTTCTTATTTTTTCTTGAAATCTTTCGTAAGTTGTGATTGACTTCTCTAAAAATAGTCAAAGGAAGGAAACTCATGTTTTTGACTCTCAATATCTATTTTCTAAAATAGGTTATTCTACTTTTAATTTAAAATCTTCATCATATTTTAAATAAAATTTTGAAACTGAACTTTTTCATCTCCCAACATTTCATCTATCGCATAGGAATCATTTGCAAGTTGTTGAATCTAACTCATAGGAATCTTTTATTTTTAAAATTTCAGAAAAGTGGTATATTTAAAAAAAGGAAGGCCAATGATGCTAAATTAAAAAAAAAGTGGCCAATGACTCCAAATCAAAAAATGCGCAATGATGCCAAATTGAGAAAGATAAAAAAAGTGTATCAAAAGAAAAAGATGTGCAAAGTGCACCAAAAACTGGCAAGAGGCATAAAATGAGCCCACAAGGTGTATGCTTACCTTTTCTATTTTATTCAGAGCTTAAGAAAACCCTTGATATTTTCGGTGCTTGAGTTTGAAAATCATGATTCTTGATTCAACAATGCATGCATTAATCTTCTATTAGATATATTTTTTGGAAGGAGTTTTGGAAAATGACTATTTCTTTATCTAATTTATTCCTTGATTTAGATATTGAATTAAAAAGTTTTTGAGCATTTTTAAAGAACTTGAGTTTGGATTATCAAATTTTGAATTTCTAACCTTTTCTAGGCTATGCGTAGTCAATACAATTCTACTAAGTTTTGTATTAAAACCAAGAGATAATTTTCTCATTTTAAAAATATTTGTTTTGTTCACTAGATTAGGGATCATTTTTGTCTTTTAATCATTTTATTTTTATTAATTGTGCCCCTTCTCTTTTTGATAATGTAAAGGGGAGAACGTACTATTGAATTTGTGTCCTTTTTCCTGTATTTTTTTCTTTCAAAAATAAAAAAAAAAACATAAATTTTTTTATCTCCCCTATTATTAAAGTTTTATTTTAGTGAGGGGGAGATTAAGAGAAAATGTTTCCTATTTGCAAATTCAAATCATAATATTTGCCATCATCAAAAAGGGGGAGATTGTTGCGGATCTGTTTTCATGGTTTATGATTTTGATGATAGCAAACAATCTTATTACTCTACGACTACTTTATCTACTGATATTTCAGGTCCACATGATCAGACTACAATTTGAAACCAGCTCATAATTGGGTAGACTAGGTCTGAGTCAGTTTGTACCTTTTTTCCTTTCTTGAGTCTATTGTATTTTTTGGTGTGGCTACTAATATTTTGTAACTTGGAAAATTTTGTGCTGTTCCCTCAAGCTTTCTAATTTTGGTAAATCATCCAGGATGATATCATCCTGGATGATCGATCCAAAAGCAGAAACTCTAATTAGGGCATCCTCATTAAGGCAACCGTCATAAGCTGATTAGCCTGGACGATACTTGTATCGGCCAAAATGATAGACTCAATTAAGAAAGAAACAGCCGCCATGATGACGATAGACTCAATTAAGAAAGAAATAGCCGCCATGATCAGTTTAGGTATTCTATATTTTAGGAAATCGACAAGGACGGTATTGACATCGTTCAGGATGATCTAACTCAATTATTCCTAAATTGATCTAGTATCTCTATAAAGAAATAATGGCTGAGTGATATAATCACATCGTCCGGGATGATCGTAGGATCGGACAGGATGAGGGCCTGGATGATTGACATCGGCCAGCATCTATTTCGGGTGATGATCAGGATGATTGAAAATGGTTTTAAACTAATTGTGTGGGATAATTATGAGATTGGCCAGGAGGATGTAAACATTTTTTCTTTGATCGTCCAAAATTGTCTCGGGCTGATGAGCTTAAATTGTACTAATCATACAGGATGATATTAGTTTCATCCAAGATAATAATGTCGGCAACTTGCATTAATGACTTTGTTTTGAGCTCTTCTATTTAATCTATGACATGACACTTGGTAGTGTCTTTGGCAGCCATTGTAGCTTCATTTTTTTGGGGGGAACATGAAAAGAGAGCTTGAAAGGGAGTGAGGAATGGGTGAAGTCTGAGAGGGAGAAGATCTTGTGAGCAGAGACTCAAGGGAGTGTGGAGTGGGATTCCACACGGTTGCTCCGGCAGGCTTGCACCTTAATACTGTTGGATTCAAGGCTTGTCTTGAGGCGAGTTTACCAAAGAAGAAGATCTCTTTGGTGTCAAAGGACCCGGTGACTCTGTCGCACTGGGGAAGGTGGAAGTGATTTTGTAAGGTCTTCTCCACCTAGCTGTGGGGGCTAAAGGAGAGACACTTTTGTAGTGCAATACTTGGAGGGTGCCTCCAAGTAGTGGACGTAGGTCAAGGTTTGACCAAACCACTATAAATCTAGTGTGTTCTTTCCTTTATTACTTCCGCATTTAATTTTCACATTATTTATTTATTTATGGTGATTTTGGTTTGTTGTCTTTGGTTTAAAGATTCTTAAAATACCAATTCATCTCTCTCTTTTAATTAGCCTTGGTCTAGTTCATAGGGCCTAACATCCCTAACGAGCTTTCATAATTAATGCTAGGGCATCCCCTGGTAGTGATGCATTGTATGTCCTAAATATAGTGACAAGTGAGCAAGGGCCACTGCCCCGGTGCCTGGGTGTAGTGTTAAATATGGAAGGGTTCCCACATCAAAGATGAATATGTGCAAAGAAGCTAGTTCGTGATACTAAAAAATATGAAACTAAAATTATAATAGGAACATGGAGTATAGGTTCCCTTACAGGAAAATTAATGGAATTAAAATATATTATGATTCATAAGAAGTTAAATATTTTGTGCATTCATGAAACTAAATGGGTTGGAGAGAATGCTAAGGAAATTGATAGTTTATGATTTAAACTTTGGTATTAGGGTACGAGTCATACTAAAAAAAGTGTAGGTGTTATTATAAATAAGAGTTTGAAGGATAATATTATAAAAACTAATAAGATTGGAGATAAAATTATAGCTTTAAAGACTATTGTTGATGCTAAGATTGTTAATTTTGTAAGTGCTTATGCTCTTGAAGTAGGTTTGGATATGAGTTCTAAATTAAATTTTTGGAATGACTTAAAATACTTAATACAAATAATACCTCTTGAAGAAATTTTTTTTATTGGAGGAGATTTAAATGGACATGTTGGTGGGGAGGTAGATGATTTTAAAAGCATTCATGGTGGCTATGGGTTTGGAACGATAAATGAAGGTGGCAAGACCATTTTAGATTTTTGTTTAGCTTATAATTTTTTAAATGCTAATAACTTATTTAAGAAAAGGAATTAGCATCTCATGACTTATAAAAATGGATATAATACAACTCATATTATCTATTTTCTTATAAGAAAATTAGTTTATTTAGATTGTAAATATTATAAAGTTATTTAGAGTGAAAATTTATGTACGCAATATTGATTATTATTTTTGGATTTTAAGATAAAGGGGTAGAAAATAAAAAATAAAGTAAAATGATATTCTAGGATTAGATGGGGCATTTAAAGAATATTACCAAAAGTATTTTTGAGAGAGATTTTAGATCTTAAGATTTTGTCTATGCATAATGATGTTAATGTTATGTGGGAAAAGGTGCCTAGTGATATTAAGAAGATTGCAAAAGATGTTCTTGGAGTATCAAAGGGAAAAGATCCTAATAGTAAAAATAGTTTGTGGTTGAATCCAAATGTGTGAGAAAAGATTAAAAAAAAGAAGATTGTTTTTTAAAAATTAGTTTAATTTTAAAGATTTTGATCATTATGAAAGATATAAAGAGGCTCTTATGGAATCATGAAAGCAATATGTGATGCAAAGACCTTAGCTTTTAGTGATTTATATAATAGATTAGATACTAAGGAGTGAGAAAGATATATAGTTAAGTTAGCCAAATAAAGAGATAGGAGTAGTAAGAATTTAGTTCAAGTGAAGTGTATTCAGGATGAAGATCAAAAAATACTTTTATTAGAAGATGATATTTAACAAAGGTGGATGAGATATTTTGCTAAATTTTTTAATGATGATTGTTAAATTAAGATTGACTGTAGTGACCTTAGCACCCTAAATAAAAATAAAGATTTCTAATTTTATTGACGTATTAGTAAACCTAAAGTTAGAGAGCCTTTAAAGAAAATGAAGGGTGGAAAAGCTGTTGGACCTTATAATATTCTAATAGAGATATGGAAATGCTTAGGAGATGATGGAATTATTTGGCTTACTAAACTTTTTAATACTATATTAAATTCTAAAAAGATGACATATGAGTGGAGAATGGTTGTGTTAATTCCTATTTTTAAGAATAAAGGTGATGCATAAGATTGTGCGAATTATGGAGGAATTATGTTAAGGTGTCCTATTTTGCAACTATGGGAGAGGTTGCGACATGATACTAATGTTTCTCAGAATCAATTTAGACTCATGCTGGGTAGGTCGACTATGAAAGCTATACAATTATTAAGAGGTTTGATAGAGAAATATGGAGAAAATAAGGAAGATCTATATATGATATTTATTGATTTAGAAAAAGGATATGATAAAGTTCTAAGAGAAGTGCTATGGAGAGTTCTTGAGAAGAAATGAGTTAATAACGCTTATATTCAAATCATAAAAAATATGTATGCAAGAGCTATTACTTGTGTTCAAACACAAGGTGGTTTAACCAAGTATATCCCTATTTTGGTTGGGTTTCATCAAGGATCAGTCTTAAGCCAGTATCTTTTTTCTTTAGTCCTGGATGTTCTCACTAGAAATTTGTAAGAGGATGTATATTGGTGTATGCTTTTTGCTAATGATATTCTTCTTGTTGATAATACTTTAGAGGGAGATGAAGGTAAACCTAAATTATGGAGGTCAACCTTAGAGTCTAAAGGTTTTTGCTTGAGTAGATCTAAAATAGAATATATGGAGTGTAATTTTATTAGTAATAGACTTATTGATGGGATTGTGACTTTGGGCGATCAAGTCATTATAAAGAGTACACATTATAGATATCTTTGATCTAATGTTCAGAGTGATGGTGAAATAGATAGGGATATTATCAACAGAATTAAAGTTTGATGGTTGAAGTGGTGGAATGCATCAGGCTCGTTGTGTGATAGAAAAATACCCCTTAAACTTAAGGGAAAATTCTATAAGATGGTGGTGGGGCCTGTAATGCTTTAAGGTACTGATTGTTGGCCATTTAAAGAGAAGTATATTACCAAATTAATTATGGCAGAGATGAGGATGCTCAGGTAGATGAGTGGCTTTACCCTTAAAGATAGGATGCGAAATGCGCATATATGTGAAAAGATTGGAGTAGATCTAGTAGAAGATAAGATTAGAGAGGGTTGCCTTGATGGTTTGGTCACATATAATGGTGACCTTCTGATGACCCGGTTAGGAGAGTAGAGGAATTATATTTGACTTATGTTCAGAAAGGTAGAGGCAGACCTAAAAATACTTTGTTAGAATATATTAGGAATGACCTTTCTTTATTATATTTAAATGTGAATTTGACTTTTAATAGGACAATGGAGAAAAAGGATTCATGAAGACTCCCTCTTCAGGAATTGCATTATTACCAAAGTGACTCTCTTTTTACCCCTACAGTAAGGTGGAGAAGCCTTTATAATTTTCCTTTGTTCCATAATTCCTTGATGAGACAGAGTACCATCATCCTTTTACACTCTCTAAGTGTCAGAAGAGTACCATCTTCTTTTCACACCCTCTAAGTGTTGGCAGAGTACCATTATCTCTTCACACCCTCCATGTGTTGGTAGAGCACTAGATCTTCTTCAAAGATCTTCTCTTGAACAACTAGAAAAAAAAAGGAAGAGTAGTAACAAAAACACAAAAGAGATTCTTACCTTTGAGTAACCTTGTGAACCCTTCATACTCCACCTTGGAAAACTCTCTCTCAAACACTCTCCCAAAACACTCTTATGCTTGCTCTCAAAGAAATCACAAAGAATAAAATTTTCCAACTTAGTTTCTATGGTCTTTTTGTATGAAAGACAAAAAACTATCCAAAAAATATAAAATTTACATTTTGAATATATACGATCATACAGTTTGATCATAAATTATACATACAAGTAGTTCAAAAACTACTTTGTACAAACATGTACTAACTAATTTCATACATGAAAATCATCTAGTGCAAACATGTACAAATAGTTAAGAAAATTTTTTGAATCGTTAGGAAGAAAAGTTATCCCACATTTTCATACTCTAGACGTCACTACAAGAAAACTGATCATTAGCGACCTAAAATTTAGAGACAAAAGTAAAATGGCTGCTAAAAGTATGTTTTAGCGACCAATGATGATAAGGGCTTCTAAGTAAACATGAAACATTAGCTACCAAAGAAGAGAATTGGTCGCTAATTTTTCTATAGTTTTGAAAAAAAATTAATTCACTTTTTATTGAAAAATTTATATTTAAATATTAGGATATAATTAAATGTCAAAAAATATTTCAAAATAAACATTTATTTATATTTGTAAATATTTTATTTTCATAGATATAAATTATAATTTATAACTTAAAATTATGAATTGATAAATTAAAATTAATTATTTAAAGTTTTGATATAAGAAATCTAATAATTTGTGCTTGTTGACCTCATTATTTGAGGTAAATTTTCCCGATTTAATCTAGTGCCTAGGTCTTTGTAACCTATCATAGACGTCACCCATAGGATTTTTCTTAGGTGGATACCTAATGACGTAGCATTGACTCCTCCCTTTTATTCAACCCAAATCAAAATCAATTCAATCTAAATCTAATTCAACTCCAAACTAAACTCATATCAACACAACCTCCTAACTCGACCTAAGTCGTCATTAATTCAAATAAAATTGACTCGATGTAAATTTGTTTTAACAAACGATGATTTCAATTTTAACCAAATTGACTCGTCACAAACCCCCTAAAATTAAATCTATGTTAATTGAGATGAATCAATCAAATTAAAAATATTATAAAATTAAATTTAGACAAAATTCGTTAACTTAATTCATTATATTTATCAACCATCTCTTAAAATATAAACGTTTAGTCACAGCCACTGATTGGAGAGGGTTGGATTGTAAATTTAAGATTAATTTGAATAAACAATTATTAGGTTTGATTGGAGCTGGTTCAAAACACCCAAGATCATCCTCTTATTCACAAAACTGAACTAACCTGAGAACCCCCACTGATCTCTCTACTCTAGACGACACCAAGGAAACAACCGAGCCCCAGCCCCATTCGCAGAATCGCTCCTCTCTCCATCTAATTTTGCAAATTGCTATCTCTCCATCACTCTAATTTCATGAAATCCCCCAGCCCGAATTTCTCTCTCTCGGTCTCTCTGTTCGTTCGGAAGAAAAGCCGCAAGAACCCCAGCCCGCTCGCTCTCTCCCAGTATGCATAACACAGGCCGAACTCCCTCCTTCTTCTTCCTTGCTCTTTGACGTGAGAAGCTACAGGTGGGATCCTCCATTCACAAATAAGGACTGAAACTCCCCATCTCCCTTGGATTTGGAAATGAAAACCTAAACGAGATCCGTCTCCCGTTCGCCTCTCTGTTCCGCATGCATCTCCAGTCCGCCCTTGCGGTAGCCAAAGTCTAGCCTAGCCCCATTCGCAAGAACCGGCTGCATCTCTCTCTCATGGATCTCCCTCTCACATTCTTATTACTAAAAATGTTGGTAATAAGGCTTATGATTAAACTAACTCATATGGTTCGTGGATTAATGTTTCTCATAGGAATAAGAGTTTCAATTTATCTAAAAGATTTATGCCTTTATATCATAAAAAAACTAATTTCTGGTGAATTTTTTTCTTAATCTAAGAAAATGCATTCAAAAACTAATTTTGATGCTTTAGAAGAATTATGATTGAAAGAAGAATTCGAGAAAAATTAGGAGGCTATTTATGTTGTTGTTTAAAAGGCTAATATCCTAGTATTAGATGCATATGATTTCAATAAAGCTGATGATGAAAGTGTTCGAGATATTGATATTGAATTCTCTGGGTATGTTAATAATGTTCCTGTACATCAAAATCTATAAGAAATAGAATCAATTCATGCAGTACCTAATGAAGATATAGAGGAGGGTTCTAGAAGATATGATGTTGGTAGTGCTTATGGAAAAGATGATAATGTCTCAGGTGGAACTCTTGAAGTTCAATCCAATTGTGCTCAAATGGAGAGTGATAAAAAAGAATTAAATCTTTACTAGTCTTTCATTGATAACGAAATGAATATTAGCTTAAAAAAATAATCAGATGTCTGTACTTTTTAGTCTTTTGAGGCTAGGAAACAGAAGGTTATATTGTCCAAAGAGTTGAAGAAGTTAGAACCAATAAAGTCAATCCAGAGAACAAGAAAAGCTTAATGAGTTATTGATTGGGCTGGGGCCTCAAACCCATTTAATTCTTAATGTCTTTTATGTTTTTTTTTTTTTTTTGAATTATAAGGGAGCAAAGAAAAAAGAAGCTTCCAATTATTTGAGATGTTTCTTCATTTAGAATTATGTTTTCTTTAGTGGTTTATTGGAAACTAATTAGTAAATATGAATAAATTTGAAGTTCATAGGATTATTGGCGATGATTGGGATTTCTTCCATTTTATTGCTAATGGAACATCTTGTGGTATACTTGACCTGTGGAAAAATAAGATCTTTTCAATTTCTATACTAAATTATTCTAATCAATGTGTGATAAAGAACTTACTATCCCCTAGGGCCTCTTTATGACAGTATATATTGTATATGGTAATAAATTTTTTTAAGAAAGAATGTATTTGTGGAAAATTATAGAAGATTATATTTCTAGTGATTATCCTTGTATTGTTGGAGGGGATTTCAATTGTTTTTTTTTTTCAATGGAAGAAAAGAAGGGTGGTAAAAGGTTATTATTCTCTCATGGACCTCAAGAAATAAAGGAGTTTTATTACTAAGAACAATTTCCATGATATATTGTTTTGTTGGTCCTAAGTATACTTGGTGCTATAACAAGGAAGGTCTTTCTTGTATTTGGGAGAAACTTGATAGATTTTTATTAAACTCTAAAGCTTTGGAGAATATTCCTTTTGCCGTAGTAAAGCATCTTTCAAGAGTTGCATCTGATCATTATACTTTGTTATTTTATCTAAATGATTCTAAGGCTTACAAGCATAAGGAGATCAAATTTTAGAGTATTTGGTGTTTGTATGAAGCTTTGAGAGGCATTATGGAAAAAGAATGGAATATGAGAGAAATAGGGTCAACTGCAAAATTTTTTCAAAAGAAGGTTAGAAGTTGTATTAATTTTTTTTTAATTGGCGCAAAAATGAACTAAGGGAATTGAATAATCTCAAGTCAACCATACAAAATGATATCTTATTGTTACAAGAAGAGGAGAGTACAATGAAGGTTTTAAGCTCTGAAAAGCTGATCTTTTTTAGAAAAAAAGTGCATGAGATGAATGTCACACGTATTAGACTTGCTACTTAATGGAGGCAACGTTCTAAGACATAATGGATGGAAGAAGGAGATCAAAACTCTCATTTTTTATGCTTTTGAAACATCTAGAAAGAGTGGTAACATGATGAATCAAATCTCTTATCTCAATGACATTACTGAGCTGGATCCTTGAATTATTCAATTAGCTTTTTAGGAGTTCTTTATTAACAAGTGCAATAAGAGAAGTTGTGAATTAGCAAATTGGCCAAAGTTTGAAGTTCAATATCAGTTTAATGAAGACATGAAGGTAGAAGTTAATTCAAAGTTTACTGAAGAAGAGCTCTTTCATACTGTTATGAGAATGAGGAATAACAAGTCACCAGGAACTGATGGTGCCAATGCATGATTCTTCAAATATTTTTGGAGTATCATGAAGAATGAGATGTGGAACACAATACATGAGTTCTTTCCTTTGGGTATTAAACCAAATTATTAGAAAGAAACTATGGTTATTCTCATCCCTAAAATTTCCAACTCTTCTGAAGTTTCAAAATTTTGTACTATTAGCTTATGTCAATTTATCTACAAAATGGCTCTATGTATGATATTAAATAAATTAAAGGTTTGACTTCCTAGTATTATATCTAAAGTTCATGGTGCCTTTGTTCCTGGTAGAGATATTTCAGATAACTATATTTTGGCCCGTTAAATCATCAATATAATGAGCTTTTTGGCTGCTAAACTAGGTTCTAAGCTTTTAATCATTATACTAGAGAGAGAAACTCCACCCTCTAGAGAGAAACTCCACTGATTTCAAAATTTTCCATTTCCCGGGTTTTCAGCCACCTTCATCACCGGCATTAGGTGATGACGGGGAATGGCCGCCGGCCATTGGTCGGTGCACCTGGTCAAACTGGAGGATTAGTTGGACAAGTAAATGATGACAGACATCACATATGAAGTTTTCTGTACGACCTTTGGTAATCAAGGAGTTCAGTGATTCTCCTATTAAGAAGAAGAATGATTTTGTTGAAGGTAAGGGCAATGGTATTTTAATTAACCTTGAATGTATTACTCCTTGACCTCAGAACTCTTGTGTGAATTCACATCAGAAATCTAACGAGCTGGAAGCTTCTTCATCAGATATGAAGATTTATGTTAATAAATTTGGTTATTTAAATGCAATCTTTGACCTCAGGCTAGGGATAAATGCAAATTTCCTTAATGAGGTTAACAATAATTCTCAACCTGTTGATAAGCGACCTTTTGATGATAACACAAATTTATCTGCTAAGTCAAATTTGCCATTTTCTTGGAATGTTGTAAAGAAGTCTTGTGATCATCCCATGAACAATGCTAACAGTGGCCATAATGGAAATTTTCTTAATTCTTGGAAGAAGACTCAGCACATCAAGTTAAATTACAATATAAATTCGACTCCTATCACTAAGGATGGGATTGCTGATGTAATGAATGCTAATTTTGAAAATTTCAATTCACAGGTTTTAAAGAATTCACTGGTTATTAAAGTTTTTGGTAACAACATCACTTTTCCTGTTTGTAGTAGAGAACTTCAAAGGCAACGGTCTAAAGTTGGAAATTTCCACCTCACAACATTATGTTTAAATTGGATTCTCTGTTCTTTTAAGAACTCTGATGCATTGGAGAAGTCTTAGAGGAGGAGGAGGGTAGGGGGGGGGTGGCCTTGGTTTATTGGAGGAAATATAATTGGCATGGACAAATGGTCCCCTTCATTTTCCCCCGAATCACTCAAAGGCCTTACATCACCTATTTGGATTCGCATGCCTTGTTTACTGTTACACTACTGAGATGAACAAAATATTTCAAGAATTGCATCTATGAATTGAGTTCCACTATATCTAGATGGAAATTCTTTTAAATGGGGTAAGATAAAAAATTACCAAAAGTTGTTTGAATTGAAGGAATGCATGGTAGATCTTTTCAAAGGGTAGAGTGTGAAAAGATTTCATCTCTATGTTATCATTGTGGTAAAATTGGCCATCTAAATAATACATTCCCTCTAATCAATAATCCTACTATAAAAATATTTTATACTATTTCTCATATAAGGAAAGGTGGAAAGACTCATGAGGAAGGAAATTCTATTGAGAACGATGAATTGGGACCATGGATATAGGTCAAATTTTGGAAGAATAAATTCTTTAGGAAAATTGAAGGTCTATCAAATCAAAAAACTGTAATTCAAGACCAAATAATGATCCACCTTTCCACAAAAATTCTAGCATTGAAGAGGGTGAAATCATTGAATCAAATAACAACGTTGAAGCTCTGATCACAAATCCTGCTATTGAAAGAAACTAATAGTATTTAATGAAAACCAATTGTTTTGAATTATGTTTGAAAAAAAAAATTCAGTATACTGGAAGAGGTAATGCAAGATTCAATAGTGGATGAAACTATGGAAGTTGAATGTATTTAAGAACCAGTTAAATGTGGGAATTTGTCTCCTTGGACTGATAAATGAGAATGTGGTTCACCAAGAAATTCAACCAAACAAGAAACATTAATAACAGGAAATGTAATTTCTAGTGATGTTGTTGGCAAGACAGCTTCTGGTAAATTAAAACTAGCCAAAGAAGTAAGACACTTGGGCCAGGTTGATACTGTAAGAAAGAATAGAAGAGGTGGAAGAAAGAATAAAAAGAAAGGAGGGGATTCATCCCCTCTAGGGAATTAATGACCTCCTTTATATTTTAGAACTGTAGGGGGGCCGAAAAAAAGGAGGCCTCCCTTTATCTAAAAGAGATAGTGAATGATTCTGGAAGATGTTTTATTGGTCTTGTAGAGACTAAGATATCAAATATTGTTAGGTTTGATGTTGATAAAGTTATTGAAAGGGAATGGGATTTCTTCCATCATCCTACAGAAGGTATGTCTGGTGGAATCCTTATTTTGTGGGATAGAAATAAGGTTTCTTTTGAAGTTATGAATCATTATTCTCAAGATGTTATTGGAGTACTTAAATCTCTTTTTTCTGTTCTTGGATTTTGGGCACTGTATATACTAGCAAGGATTATCGTGTGAGGAGAAGTTTATGGGAAATGCTTGAGAAGGCTGCTATGGAAAATATACCTTCAATAGATGGAGGAGATTTCAACTGATTATTCTCTAAAGATGATAAGAAAGGAGGAAAGAGGTTCCTTTTTTCCAAAGAGCCTCAGGAGATGAAGTTATTTATGACTAGCAATGATTTTCATGCTGTAGGTATTATTGGACCTAGGTACACTTGGTGCAATAACAAAGAAGGTACTATGAGAATTTGGGAAAAGGCTCGATAGGTGCTTGCTAAATGTGGCTGCTTTTCAAAAAGTTTCCTTGGCTTGTGTTAGACACTTAGCAAGGGTGCATCTGATCATTGCACGATTGCTTTCAAGGTATTGGAGACATAATACAACTCTCGTTTTATTAGATTTGAAGAAACATGGAAGTCTTATCCAACTGCATGGAGCATTATTTCTAATTCCTGGAGAACAATAGATTATGGCAATGATATGGATGTTTTGTAAAGGAAGTTAAGAAGATCTTTGAGGTCCTTATTTTTTTGGAGCAAGAACAAATGTAAGAGCTTGAATATGTTAAAAGATGAATTAAAGAAGGAAATTTTTGATCTACTATTGAAAGAATCTACACAAGGTGGTTTGACGGTGGAAAAGCTAAATTTACTCAGGAATAAAGTGCATAAACTCAATGTAACTTTAGGAAGACTATCTGCTTGGTGGAACCAAAGAGCCAAGGTAAGATGGCATGAAGAATGGGATGTAAATTCAAACTTCTTTCACAAGTTTTCTTCAGCTAAAAGAAATGGTATTCTTAATAGGCAAATTAGAGGGTAAGATAATGTTTGGTGGACAATTTTGAACAGATTTTAGCTATTTTCTAGAACTTTTTTGAAAAAAATGGAGATCCATACATGTATCCTGACGGGATGGCCTGCTTTCCCTCATAACCAAAGATTCAATTCTATGGATATAGAATTTCTAAACAGTGATTGCACTCAGGAGGAATTAAAAACTGCAGTTTTGCAGTAAGGAAGAAATAAATCTCCAGGTTTGGATGGGATTACACCTACATCTTTTCAATACTTTTGGAGCTTTGTGAGAGAATCAACATGGAAAGCGGTTGAAAGCTTCTTTAAAACTGTTCACATGAAGGATGAATGGAAACAGACATTCATAGTATTAATCCCAAAGGTGAAGTTTTCTACAGTGCCATTCAATTTTAGACCTATTAGCTTATGTCAAACCACCTATAAGTTTGTCACAACTATGTTGGTTAACAAAATTAAAATATGTATCTCCAAGATCATTTCAGAAGAGCAAGTTGCTTTTATCCTAGGTAGATCAATATCTGAGCATTGTCTACTTACTCAAGAGATCTTCAACAAATTTAGGACCTCGAAGGATAAGAAGGGATTGATGGCAGTTGAATTAGATATAGAACAAGCTTTTGATAGCATGGGTTGGCCAACGTTGTATCAAGTGTTACAAGCCTATGGATTTCCTAATTATTTTAGTAAGATTATCAAGGAATGTGTCATGAATGTTAGATTTTCTTTCATTTTAAATGGAAGACTCTCTAGTTGGATAAAAGATGGAAGTGGGCTTTGGCAAGGCTGCCCATTATCTCCTTATTTATTCATCATGTGTTCCCAGCTTTAATCAAAGAGGGCTACATTTGGGAGTTAATTTAACACCCAAAAATCAGAAAATTACACACCTTTCGTATGCAGTTGATGTATTAATTTTCTCCCAAGCATCTTCAAAAGCAGCTCAAGAATTGAAGGCCATTATGTCGGATTTCTATAGATGGTCTAGACAAAGAGTAAATGATTCCAAATCTCTAATTTTATTTGGCAAGCTCGTGAAGCTTCCAACAAAGAATCAAATAAAGCAGAAGTTGGGTCTTAAGGTGGTGAAGGAGATGCTTTATTTGGGTGTTAAAATTTCTCTATTAATATTAAGAAGACATGTTTTCAAGGTATGATTGACCTTATATTGGAAAGACTCAATGCTTGAGGAAGAAAACATCTTTCTATGGCTGGTAAGATAACTCTTGTTAAAACATCTCTTTTAACCTTACCAATCATCTTATCAACTCATTCTTTGGTTCCAAAGAAAGTATTATATCGAGTTGATCAATTCTGTAAAGAATTTATTTGGCATAAAGGGAGGGGAAAAAAGGGATTACATTATATTTCCTGGGATGTTTTATGCAAACCGAAATCTGATGGTGGTTTGGGAGTACAATATGTTGTTCATCGTATGTGGCCTCTTAGATTGAGGTTAGTTTTGAGATTCATTCAATATCAAGATAATTTTCTACATAAGAATATTATTACTAAGCATGGTGATAATATTTTTAGTGAAGAAAATAAAATGGGATCTTCTATGACCTGGTAAATTTTGCTAGATGGTGGAAAATCACTCAAATCTATTGTTAGTTGGAAAATTATTGATGGGAAGAAAATTAATGTTATGAAGGATATTTGGATAATGGATAGGTGCTTCAACAATTGGCCCACTCTAGCTGCTTGCGTGGAGCTGGAGAACTTAAATCTGAACTTCTTTATCACACCGGACAACAGATGGAATGTGGAGTTGCTACAGTAATTGTTTAATAAAGAACTTATTGTGCTAATTTTACAAGTAAATTTCGATCATGAAGCTGATAAAGATTATTTGGAAATAATGTTTTGCCACAATGGTAAATATATCACTGCTATGGCATATAAGGAATCTTTGAAAAAGCAGCCTAAGGAGTAAGATTATAAATTTATAAGATGGCTAAGAAGTATAAACTGAACCCGAGAGTGGAGCTTTTCTGGTGGAGGATGAGTAAGTTTGCTATTCCAATATTTGAGTTTCTTAAATATAGAAAGCTAAGCCAAAATGATTTATGTCGAAGAAGATGTCAAGCTGTAGAAAACTATGCTCATATTATGGTGAATTGCAAATTCATCAAAGATATCATTCTTAGATTACGAGATTGGGGTTTCTTCATTCCAATCTTTCATTCTTTAGAAAATTGTCTTAAAGAACTTAGAGGTCATTCGTTTCGGTTTCCTAACATGGTAAAGATTTACTTCACTGCTATTTTTCTATCTTGGAAAAATAGAAATGATTTGGTACATGGTAATTCCGTGACCTCTAGTGCATTTGTTGTAGCAAATGTCTTGTTGTTGGCTAAAGAAAAAATTTATCAAAGTCTAGATAGCTGGGGTATTAATCTCCTAAGGGAGTATACTAAAGTTTGGCACCCTCCATCGCTAGATTATATCAAAATAAATGTGGATGCTTCATTATTAGAATCAAATCATGCTGGAATTGGAGGTGTATTTAGAGACCATAAAGGAAGGTTTTTGTTGGCTTTTGGGAAGAATAAACTCCATTGGGACATCCTCAACTTGCGTTGGATGCTTTTTTTACTATAAAGGATTTCATACGACCTTGAATGTTTGATGCTAAAGGAGTGATCATAGAAGGAGACAACATAAATATTATCAACTTTATTCAAAATTCTTTGAATAAATGGAATTGGAATTTAAACAAAAGGTATAGCAAAGATTTCTTATTCCTTAATGACTTCAATGAAGTCTTTTTTAATCATTTTCATAGAGATTGTAATATAGTGGATGTTTGTGCTACTTTAGCTTTAAATAATAGTTATTGCTTTAATAGTTTCTCTTTTGCCAACATTCCTTCTAAATTTTCTAGTTTTTTAAAAAAGGAATGTGAGGTTTTCTAGTTCTTGTAATTAGTTTTCCTCCTTTAATGGAATTTGCAATTTCTCAAAAAAAAAAAAAAAAGGTTCTAAGCTATTGAAACTAGATATGGAGCAAGCTTACAATAGCATGTGTTGGGAAACATTGATCCATGTAATGAAGCTAATGGAGTTCCCAAGTAAGATAAGAAATCTGATTATGCAATGTGTTAGCAATCCAAAATTCTCCATTAAGATTAATGGGAAAATGAGCAAATAGATTGTAGCTGAATGTGGCCTCAGGGTAGGGTGTCCATTTTCACCTTATGAATTCTTTTTGTGTTATGAACTCCTTTCAAAGGCTTTGAAAGAAAAGGGTAATAAGCTTGGCATTAGAATGTCTTCAAATTCAGATAATATATCTCATATTCTCTATGCTGATGATGTATTAGTGTTTGCTGAAACATGTAGAAGCAATACCAGAATCTTGAATTTAGATTTTATTTGATTACTGTAATCGTATTAGTCAGCACATAAATTATAAGAAATTCATGATTCTTTATGAAAAAGTGGTATAAAAGAAAAGGATAAGAAGAGAAAATATAATAATGGGAGTAAATGCTTTGATGAGATCACAAATTTTGGAGTCAAAATGGGTTTTGAGAAGAATGATGGCTTAAGATTTCCAAACAATTTTGTATATGGCTATGGTTAAATTAAACACAGGGGGCTCTTGATCTTTTTCTCTTGTTGGAAGAATTATACTTATCAAAATGGATTTTTCTTCCATTCCATCTTTTTAATCTTTCACTCTTTTTTTACCTAAAATCATTTTATTATAAATTGGCAAAGTATGCATAAATTTTCTTTGGCATATGGAACAAGGATGACAAGGGTTGCATTATATTTAATTGAAGACTTTGTCTTATCCTATGAATATAGGAGGTTTCGAAATTCAAGGAGCTATGGTAAGATAGGGTCCTCTAGGATCTTCTATTGCATGGAAATTTATACCAAATTAGAATTCACTTATTGGAGAGTTTTGAAGGTTAAATATGTAGTAGGAGTTTGAGATGAATTGGAGAGAAATGCTTCCCTTTTATGGCATATCATCAAAGATTGACCTCACTTTTTGAAGCATATTATTAGATGGAAGGTATCATCTGGTACTAAAATTGACATTATGAATGATGTTTGGTTGCTTGATAGATGTTTAAAGATGTAGCCTGCTACTTGTAATAGGACAGGGCTTTAAGATAAAAAGGAGTACATGCAACTTGATGATGATAAAAAATAGGATATGAAGGTTTTGAAAAATTATTTTTCTAAAGATGTTATTAAACTCATATTGAATACTCCTACTTCTATTATTAACGAAGAATATTATTTAAAGTTATCTGTTCCAATTTTGGTAAATCGATCACTTCTTTTGATTATGAAGATAATTCTTCAATTCATCAAGATAACTTGATTGATTTAATGTGGATAAGAAAATTTAAAATTTCTAATAGGGACTATTTATTATGGTGGAGACTCTTTAACAATGCATTGCCTACTAATGGTTGGATGTTTCAGAGAAAGATGTAACATAATTTTTGATGGTCGACAGGTTGTGATGAAATTGAAGACTTGGAGCATATTTCCACGCAATACATTAAATCATTAGATGTTTTAGATATGTTGAGACAATGGGGTATCAATGTTCCTAAGTTTCAAAGTTCGTCTCAATGCCATAAAGCTTTGAAAAAGGGAGTTGGAGTAAAGCCAGGCCCTGCAATACTTTATATTTCTACTGTCTATCAAAATTGGAATCTAGAAATTTGAGCCAACATGGTAAACCATCACAAGCTGCTTCAACAGTTCCTGCAAAATTTTTTTTATCCTATACATTTTTGCACTTGTTTCCATTTGAAAAGAGCCAGCACATCAATCATCAAGATTTTTTGTTGAATATTTGGTGTCCCCCACATACATATGTGATCAAACATAATGTGGATGCTTCTCTAACCAAGTCCAATATGGCAGGTATAGTAGTTATTTTCAGTGATTTTAAAGGTAAATTTCCTTGTGCATATGGTAAGCAAGTTGTCCATTGGGACGTATCCTACTTGGAATAAGCAGCAATATAAGATTTCAAAATATTTATAATGGATTGGATGTCGGTCAATAATGCTATTATCATAGAAGGGGATAATTTTAAAATCGTAAAGTTTCATTAGAATTTGATGAAGAAGTCTCTTGATAGGAATAATTAAATTCAAAGATTGGATCTATCTTTTCTAGAAATGTTTAAGAATGTCACTTTTTATTTTGTACCTAGAAAGTGTAATAATGTGTCATATTTTTATTTCATCATGACATATTGGGTGATTTCTATTGAGTACTTTTTTAGGGAAGTGAACATTTACAAATGTTTGTTCAGTTGGTTAGGAAGGATTGTGATAGGCATTTTGTTCCTAAGTAGGTTGTGTATTTCTTTTTATTGATTAATGTAATTTGCACAGTTTTAAAATAGAAAGAACCATTGAATGTTTTTCAAAAGTTTTTTAAAACGTTATTTTTAATCACGCTCCGATACCACTTGAATGTTCATGAAGGTTATTAGGTCTTAAGGAATTGGCTCAAGGTACAAAAAGGGGGGGAAGGGGGGGGGGGTGTTTGGTGCGAGGTGCGGTGAATTTTAGTCATTTAAAAAAATTTCTTATCTTAAATAGTAATCATAATACTTTTGAAACATTTTTCAGAAATTGAAAAATTCAATATTTTAATTATTTGTAGAAGTGAATGAGTTTACTAAAAAATTAATTTAGCTATGATGATATCTTGATTTATAAAGCTATGTAATAATAACTAATTTTCCCAAGTAGTTATAATGGAAATAAAATGTAGGAAATATAAAAGTGCAAAAAGAAAAAAATACACGAGAGATTTTTATAGTGGTTTGGTCAACCTTGACCGACGTCCACTCCACATATCCTCCACTCTAAAAATTTCCACTAAAAAATGTGACTCTTTTTTTAGTCCAACGGCAAGGCAGAGAAGCCCTTCTAGACTCAATTCCACTAAACTAGATACAGAGGAGTGTCAGACACTTTGTCACCCTCTTGGGGACGATAGTGTACCTTGACTCATTTTTCTCCCTCCTAAACAAGGTAAAGAATCGAATGTATTTTTTATATCTCTTGGAGAAGGTAAAGTACCTCAAGTACATAACCTAAAAGCCTCTCTCATAGAGTGCTTCGAAAGACACACCAAGGCTATAGGAGGAGCAAAGATGTAGCTTGCTCAGAGAAACATTGTGTTCACCTTACACTCCATCTCCCTCATGCTCAAACTCACCTTCTCCTTCCTCTCAAACTCCTAGATTTCTCAAAGTTTCTCTCAGAGTATCCTCAGCAGTCACACTATCCCCACAACTTTTCTAAGATAATCATTTTTGTCATGCTAAAGTAATGGGCTTTAAGAAACCCTAAAAAACAAGTTAGACATCACTATTCATATAGTATGATTCATTTGAAATTCTACTCTAACATCCCATTGACCTATGGGTTTAGAGGCAATTTTTTGTCGATTCTAGGGCTTCATTGCATACGCGCTTGTTTGCTCTTCTTGTGGCTCTTCTCTTTAATTTTTATGAACATTTTCTTTTACTATATGCGATTTGTTCAGTGGCTTTTCTTCAGTTTGAAGTTTTGTTCATTTTTGGTTCTTCGTGATTATGACCCCTTAATCATTGAACCCAACATCTTCCTCTCTTGTTGAGGGAAAATTGCATTCTTCTAAAGATTTGTTAGCAGGCTCTTCGTCTTCTTCACCGAATCTGAAATTTGTGTAGTCTTCCTTCAAGGGCTGTCTGGCTTTCTTGTTTGAAGACTCAGTTACTGAACAGTTAGCTAGACCTTATTCTTTAATGCTTGTTGTTAAATTCGTGTTGAGATGACCTAACCTTAATGTTATTCAAAAAAAAATTCTTAACCTAAAACTTTTTGTATCGTTTCAAATTAGATTGCTTGATCAAAGATATATTGCTATACAACTTGCTAATGATCTTGACTATAGCTACATTTTTGCTAGGAGATCTTACTATATTCAAGCATGTCAAATATGGTTGCTTAAATGGACTCCAGATTTTGATGTTAGGGAGGAATCCCCTATTAATCCTTTCTGGATTTCTTTCTGAAATTGAGATTCCATTTCCTTAATTGTCAAATTCTTTTTGGTATGGCTTCTATTTTTGGGAAACTCTTATAAATTGACCAAGTTACAACTGCTGTGTCTAGGGTGTCGGTTGCTCGGCTGTTAGTTGAACTAGATATTTCTAAAAGACATCCTAGTGAGATATGGATTGGGACAAAAGTCAAGTGGTATTTCCAAAAAATTGAGTTTGAAAATTTACCTATATTTTGTTCCTTTTGCAAGATGCACGTCCATGGCATGAATGAATGCTTTCGAAAGAATTCTCATCTCCATAAAGAAAAGGATTCATTGAAACAGAATGAAGGGGTGGTTGCTCAGGTTATATCTAACCCTATTCAAGCTAATGTAGAGTTTAAAACCTCTAATCCTATAAAGAATTGTGATGACCCAATGGTGGTTATTGTGGAGGACCCTATTATTTCTATTACTAATGATGTTTCATTGAATCTTGATCAAGGTCCTATTATTAAATCTTATGCTATTTCTAATATTGCTTGTGAAAAAAACATGGAGCATGCCTTGACTAATATTGAAGTTCCTAATATTACTAATGTTGAATCTACTCCTTATTCTACTTATAATCAAAATGCTAATGATTCCAGTGGTAATATGCTTACTTCTACTTCCACTAATCATCTAAATGATCAGGAAGTTTTTGCTATTGAAGTGGTTTACAAAGATATAACCTTAGAGGAAGGAGAATTTGTTACTATGTAAATGGTTCTTCTCTTCTGAAATTCAATGAAGAACTTGTTAGAGGAACCGTGATACTACAGAGGATGAGGGTATGTTTACGGAGGATTAATGTCCTCAACTAACAACTCTAAAGGAACACTCAAGTGGTAGTAAGGCTATCTCAAGTTCTTATTATAATAATGATGTTTTTACTAATACCAAGGATATATATATTGCTGCTAAATGTTTTTATAGAGATGATAATGACTTTAGTTTTAGTAAAGTTCATAGTAAAAGAGGAAGGAAACCTAAGCACATTTCACTACAACCTCCTTGAAACACTAGATCTCAAACTTCTCATTAAGTTGGATTTTTTTGTTTAATGTTGTTATTTGGGATGTGAGGGGCATTGGGTGTCCCTCTTCTAGAATTCGTGTTAAGAACTTATGTCTTGTGCATAATCTTTTTATTCTTGTGTTTCTTGAGCATCTTATTTCTTCTTTTAGGTTGATTAATACTTCTTATTTTTGGGCTTTAATCATGTTATTTCCAATGTGGCTAACAAGATTTTGGTATTCTAGAAAGATTATGTTAAAATTGATGTTATTGGTGACTTTACTCAGGTTTTTCATTGTAAAGTTGAGGCTCTAAATTTTATTTGTTTTGCTTCTTATGTGTATGCTTCTTCGCCTCTTTATAATAGAAAATATCTTAGGGAGCAACTTATTGATTTTCATAATATTTATAATTTGCATTGGCTTATTGGTGGTGATTTTAATGCTATAACTAACCCTTCCGAAAGGATTGGAGGTTCCTATCTTTCTTATCATTCTATAGAAGATTTTAATAATATGTTTTTAATTTCCAGTCTTATTGATATTATGTTTATTGGTAATAATTTCACTTGGAATAGGGGACCTTTATGGCAAAGGCTGGATCGTGTTCTCTTTAATGAGTCTTGCCTCAATTATCTTTTTTCCACTAATGTGCAGCATTTGAGTAAAACTTTTTCGGATCACTCCTCTTTAGTTCTTAGCATTAAGTTTAGACATGTTAATGTTTCTTCTCAATTTAGATTCCAAAACTTAGGGTCAAGTCATGACTCTTTTTTTGGATGTTGTTCAGCATAATTGGTAAGCACCCTTACATCCTGATAATTCTATTTTAGGCATGAGGATACTTTGGTTTAAGTTGAAAAGGCTGAAACAAGTTTTAAATTGGTAGAAACAACAAGTTTTTTAAAATATTTTCTCTAATATTCTGCAAGTGGAGCAACTTGTTCACTCTCTTGAATTGGCTTGTAAAGATGATCCTACTGATACTAATTTCTCTCTCTTAATGAAATCCAATAAGGATCTTTTTAATTTTCAAGCTCGGGAAGAAATTTATTGGAGGTAAAAAGCTACTACTAAGCATTTGCTTTAAGGTGATAACAACACTATGTATTTCTATGCTTTGGTTAAGAGAAAAAGGGTTAAAAATATTATCAATAAAATCCAAAGGGAGGATGGTTCTTTTACTGAAAATTCTGTGGAGATTGCTAATTTAGCTATACTTCATTTTCAAGACAAGTTCAATAAAGTTTTTATTCCTGATCAGATTATTGATCATTCTTTCATTCCTTCCCTTATTTCTCTTGAAGAGAATAACTATCTTTCTTGGCCTCCCTCTTTTGATGAGGTTAAAGAGAACCTGTTTGATATGAATAGGGAGCCTGTGGCTAGGCCTGATGGGTTTACCACTCTATTTTTTTCAACAAGCTTGGCATATTATTGGTAATGATATTTTAACTGATGTTTTAGATTTCTTTGCTGGTACCCCTATACCTAAGTTTTTTAATTCTACTCTATTGTGCCTATTCCAAAAAATAATGCTATCATCAATTAGAATAATTTTAGACCAATTAGTCTCTGCACTTTCTTTAGTAAGTTGATCTCTAAAACTATTATGAATCATCTTACTTCTATTTGACCTAGAATTATTTCTCCTAATCAGGCGGGGTTTGTGAAAGGTAGGGCCATTACTGATAACATTTTGTTGGCTCAGGAGTTCTGTCATGATTTGGATGTTAGGGTGAGAGGTGGTAATTTAATTTTGAAGCTTGATATTGCCAAGGCCTATGATAATATTGATTGGAACTTCATTTATCTTATTTTAGAATTTTTAAGCTTTAACTATATTTTTATCAAGCTTATTAAGAATTGTATTGAAGTTGTTTTTTTTAATAAAGCCATAGGTAATAATTATTAAAAATGATAATGCAACTGCAGTCTAGATTCCTCCTTCAACATATTAAAAAAACGAGGAACCTTATTCTCACAACAATCAACCCAACTAAAGTTACTAAAGAGAGCATAGTTAGCACATAGGTTTGCTAACTTATTTCATTCTCTACTAATACAATTAAAAATAACCAAATTAAAGTTTGAAAAAACTTCCATACCATCATCTTTGAAGTTCCCTATTTTCCAAGCCTTTTTGAAGTAAGAAATGATGTTTGAATTATCTCCTTCAATGATAATGCCCTTATATTTGAACATCCAATCTTTTATCTCCTTCCCTAGAAAATGAATAGCAATAAACTCCAATTGAGCTATATCCCAATGAATAAGAGATTTGCCATAAGCATATATGAATCATCCATTACTATCACGAAAGACAGCTTCAACCACTACTTTGTAAGCTGAAAGAAGAGAAGCATCTACATAAACCTTTAGCCAATTGGGTGGAGGAGGATGCCAAGATTTAGACAGTC
>NW_021319842.1:193157-225014 GCF_001605985.2 Dendrobium catenatum | reverse complement strand
TTCTTAAGAATTTCATGTTTATTTTTTGAAATAATATCATATTCTTTAAACTGTGTTTGATTATAGAAATATCAATTTTCAAAACCCTATTTTTATATTGAATCCATTGCAGAATATTGTGTCGGCCTCTCGAGACTGTACTTTATTCTCAATGTAGTATTTGATTACAAAATAGGAGAAAACCAAAATATGCGTGGCGAGACATAATTTTTTCCACCAGATAATTCACTAATT
The DNA here is from genome assembly GCF_001605985.2 of Dendrobium catenatum. Lineage (NCBI taxonomy): Eukaryota > Viridiplantae > Streptophyta > Magnoliopsida > Asparagales > Orchidaceae > Dendrobium > Dendrobium catenatum. The sequence continues at coordinate 224,780 of NW_021319842.1, read as the reverse complement.
CATTATCTTTCGATTTACTGATAAGACCCAAGATAGACTTTCTAGAATTTTGATTTATCAGTTCCATATAATCTTCAATTTTGTCCTGAGATATTTAAATTTGAGTGATCAAATTAATAAGCTCCCTGTCTAAATATTTATTCAGTTCTAGTTCATTCCATTGACAATCTTTAATGAACTCTTTTACACAGACAGAGTTGTCATCAAACGTGAAGACAAATGTATGCCATTTGTTAATGCATTTATCTATAATCCAAGTATCTTCAAGAGCATTTACAGATTCTCCATTAGCTATCTTCCATCTTACAATTGGCTTGAGCATCTTATTGCCTTCTTTTAGTAATTTGAAGGCTGTAGAAAAATAGCCGCTACTATTCCCTTTCTCCAGCTTTACATCATATTTTGAAGCCATAACCTTATGTAATAATTATTGATTGTCACGAATAAATCTCTAAGATAATTTAGCTCTTAAAGCAGGAGTATTAGTAATGTTTGAATGTAATCTGTGTCCCCCAAATTCAATTGGTTTGAATATATCAGTCCAGCTTACATAATTCATCCCCATAGAGCCATTCTGCTTATTCCAAATGAAATTTCTGCATAATCTGTCAAGTTCTTCCAGTACCTTTTTTGGCACTAAAGAGTGAGTTGCATGAAAGGTAGGGAAAGCTAGCAGAATAGACTTTACCAAGATGATTTTTCCCGGTAATGATAAGCTTTTCCTACCCATTGATTAACCTTTCTCAAAGCATTATCAATAATGAATTGAAAATCATCTCTCCTGAGTCTTCTCAATGCCATCTTCAAACTGAGATAATTGAATTCTTTTACTTGTTTAAAGCCCATAATTTTTGAGACACTTCTCTTCCTTCTCTTCTTCACATGTTTCCCGAACATAATCATGAATTAATCATAGTTTATCCTCTTCCCAGTCCATTCACAAAAACTATGAAGAATTTTCTTTACTACCAACATTCTTGCCTATTAGCTATGGAAAAGATGATCACATCGTCGACGTATAATAAATGGGAAATTCTTGGACCTTCTGGATTAATCTTGATACCACAGGAGCTCTGATGAAAGGCATTTGAGAGATGTTGTGAGCAAAGTATAAAAAGGATGGGAGATAATGGACATCCTTGCCAAAATCCGCTTCTAGCTTAAGTCCAACTCGAACAATTTCCATTGATGATTATTGAGAACTTGGGATCTTTAACACACTCTATGATTAAATTAGAAGTTTTGGGAGGAAAGTTAAAATACTCCAACACTTTCTTTAGAGAAGACCATTCCATGGAGTCATATGCTTGTTCCATATATAGTTTGAAGGATACAAGACCTTTAGAAGCTTATGAAATATTTCTTGTGCCACCAATATATAATCGGATAATTATCTCCCTTTAATGCATGACGATTGCTCCATAGAGATAAGTTTAGGAATGACCATATTTAGTCTATTCAAAATTATCCTTGCCGACACCTTATAAATCGTGTTGGAAAGACTTATTGGTCTATAATTGGATGGAAGAATGGGATTAGACACCTTGGGGATGTTGCAAATCTAATTCCATCGCTTATGTTTTGATGATTGACAAACACTATTTCTCTTGGACTGCTTGTTGCTTCTAACTTTTCAGGAATCGAAGATCGGACGATCAAGAAGAAGCCAGTTTAGGATTGCGTAGGTTTATGGTTGAGTCAGTCTGTACTTTTGTTTTTTCACTTTTTGAGTCTCTTGTAATGGTGAAAAAGACTGATACTAAGTAATCCTACACACACACACTTGAGAGATTTAGAATATCTGTTTTTTCTCACATTGGCCAGGCCGATCCCTTGGATTGTCCTGGACGATGGAGTTCAAAACAGAGACTCTAATCAGGATTCCTAATAGGGCAGCCATCATTAACATATCGGCCTGGATGATACGTGTATTGGCCAGGATGATTAGCTCAAAACAGAAAGAAGTTGCCGCCATAGACAATTAAGGTATACTGTATTTTTAAATTATCGGTCAGGACGATCATTTATCGGCCTGGACGTTATTCACAAATTATGCCTTAATTGATCAGGAAATCAAGGGAGTAATTAAGGATGATTGATAGTATCATATCATCCTGGATGATCGCAGGATCGGCCAGGACGATCCAGTCAAAAACCTTAAGTTACTTCAGGATGATAAATATCGGCCAGCTCGTATCCAGGGCTATTCTCAGGATGATTTTCCCATGATTTGAACTGAGGCCAGGATCCGTGTAAGGGTCGGTAGAGGTAAGGAGTTAGGTTTTAGTTGTGGTTCTCTGCCAGCTTCACGAGGAAGCAAAAGGAGATAGGTTCTCTGCCTTGCCGGGGTGGCAAAAAGGAGGTTCTTGTGAGGGCTTCTCCGCCTAGCCATGGGGGCTAAAGGAGAGTCACCTTTTGTAGTGCAATACTTGGAGGGTGCCTCCAAGGAGTGGACGTAGGTCGAGTTGACCGAACCACTATATTTTTTGCTTCCACACTTTTAATTCCGCATTTATTTTTGTGGTGTGATTTTGGTTTATGCAAGTTTTATTCTTTGTGAAAAGAAATTTTTAAAATACCAATTCACCCCCCCCCCTCTTGGTTAGCTTGGGACTAAGTTCATAAGGGCTTAACATCCCTAATGAACTTTCAGGGGAGAAGAACTATAAGGGTCTCTTTCCATTCCTTGTTAAGACCTCCATGGCTAAAGAAATAGCTACTTACCTTCCAAAAATATTCTTTAATAATTTCCCAATAAACTTCAATAAAAGTATGAGCAATCCCATCATTTCCCGGTGATGTGTTACCTCCAAGTTGTTGAACAATTTATTCTACTTAAGGTATGGATAATTTAGAATCCAAAAAATTTGTATCCCAAGAATTCAGGCTGTTGGTATTTGTCGGCCACCCTTCTAGGTTACCCCTTCTAACTTCCCATTTCTACTAAAAAAATCAGAGAAAAACTTCCTCCATTTGGAATTGATCTTCCACCAACAACCCATTTTCATCTTTGACTTTAATTATCTTGTTGGAGTTTCTTCTGGCACTAGCATAAGAATGAAAGAACTTGGAATTACAATCCCCTTCATTTAACTATTTCACTTTAGCCCTTTATTTCCACCACATGTTGAGTCTTACCATGGTAGCATTTAGTTCCATCACCTTAGCTTTGAGATTCCAGTAATCATGCTCATATAGGCTCCCTAAGGATGACTCCTTGCATTGAAGATCCAAGATCTCATTCATGAGATCATCTTTTAGTTTATTAAGCTCCTTATGCTTTGACTTGTTCCAATAAAACAATAATTTCACGGATCTTTTAATTTTTTTGTTGAGAATTTGAGAGAAGCTACCTTGATAATTCCTGCACCATTCCTTCCTTACCACCCTAATTGAAGCTTGATAAGATGACCAACAATTCTCATATTTGATGATCTTGCTGGAATTTGACTTGAATTTTTTAAATTGTAATAAGATTGTAATATGATCTGAGGCTATTCTAGCCAAATGCCTTTCAACCAAATGAAAAGTAGAGCTTAAAGCAATAGTGTTAACAAAACACCTATCCAATCTTTCAAGGATTCTAGCACCTCCCACTTTGTTGTTGCACCATGTAAATTTAGGACCAATGCACCCAACTTCATGCAAATCATTGTTGAGTAAGCATTCCTCCATCTCCCTTGAACCTTGAGAATAGATGAAACTTCTTCCTCCCAATTTATCTTCTTTACTCATTAAATAATTGAAGTCCCCAACAACTGCCATTGGAAGATCACAATTGGAATACTTATCCAACATCTTCCACAATTCCCTTCTCTTGTGCACCTCTATACTTATATAAATAGTGGCTACCTTCCACTTTTAATTATTGAAGAATTTCGGTTCTCCAATCACCATCTGTGAAGAGCAGTCTTCCACTGTGAACATTGTTGAATTAGAATTCAAAAGAAGAATGATACCTCCAGAGATTCCTGAGGATGCGACATAGAAGAAGTCCCAATTGCTCCCAGTCAAGTCATCAATTACACTTCTATCAATTTCAGTTAGTTTTGTTTCAACTAAACCAACAAAACACACCCCATTATTTTTAACAAACTCCTTAAGGTATAAGGAAGAATTCCTCTTTCTTGCTCCCCTACAATTCCAAAAAGCAATAGAATACATTAAAAAGGATTGTGGAGATTGCTCCCCGAGTTACCTTTCCCTTCAAGCTCCAATCTTTGGCTCTTAGTAGATGAGTTGATAGGACCCAATTCCTTAAGCTATTTAGATCTCTTATTCTTAGAAGGAGAATCAGAATTCTCTATCCCACAAGTCTCTGTATTAATTTCCCCAGATAAAACTGAAGCAGCTCCTTCCAAATCAACTTTACTTGTTTCCATCTCCACAACTTTATTGTCTTCATTTGTAGCCTTTCCTTCTTCCAGAATGACGTCAGTATTGAAGATGTTTACTTTTTTATTATTGTGAATGGCTCTAACAATGGCTTCTTCAAAGCTTCTCATGGTTTAAGGCAAGGTTATCCTATTTCCCCTACTCTATTTATTATTGTTGCTGAATTTCTTTCTAGGCGTCTTACTAAGTTGTTTGATGCCAATCTTGGCCTTTATTTTAAAACTTTGGGAGGTTTTCCTTTATCTCATTTATTCTTTGTTGGATGATTTTATTGTGTTTTATGATGGGACTATTAATAAAATTCAAAAGCTTATGGATTTCTTTTACCATTTTGAGATGGTGAGTGGCTTATCATTTAATAAATACAAAAGTTACTTCATTGCATCTAAGAGAATTTTGAATGATCGTATTCTATCTATTAATAATTTTACTAGCTTCTCCCATGCTCAATTGCCCATCAAATATCTTGGAGTTCCTCTTTCTTTTGGTAGGAGGAGATCCTTCTTATTTGATGATCTTATTGCTTCTATCGAAAACAAAATATTATCGTGGGAGTCCAATTTCCTTAGTTTTGGTGGTAGAGTTAATCTTATTAAAAGTGTTCTTTGTGCTTTTTTGGTTTATAGCTTTCAATCTATTTTTCCAACTCAAGCTATTTGTAATAGGCTTCACAAGCTTATTAATATTTTTTTTTTTGGAAAGGCACTTCTTCTAGCTCTAAATTCATTGCGCTTCTTGAGAGAAGGGTTGTGGTGTTTTGGCTAAAGGTGGTCTTTGTTCTAAGAACTTTAATGATCTTGCTAAGGCTCTTTCTTTTAAACTTTGGTATAATTTACGTGCTAATGATTGTCAATGGGGTAATTTTATGATATCTAAGTATTGTATTGGTAAGCATCCTACTAATTATTTTTCTAAACAAGGTGACTCTAGAGTTTGGAAAAGGCTTTGCAAGGTTGAATGGAAGGTGGAGCCCTTCATTTTGTGGGGCCTTGGTGATGGTAATATCTTGTTTTGGAAAGATCGTTGGCTAGGTAAATACTCTATTGATTCTATTCTGAATTCTTCCTCGACTTCCTCGGTTAAGGTCAATTCCTTTTTTAATGATAAATTTTGGGACTATGATAAACTTGCTAATGAGATTCCTGATTGTATCCTCTTTAGTATTTTAAACTTGCCTATGAAACTTTTTCTAAAGATATTATGTTATGTGATATTTCCAAAGATGGTTGTTTTCACTTAAAGTGTGCTTGGCATACTTTTAGAGATAAAAGTAATAAAGATAAATTTTTTAATAATATTCCGCATAAGAACATTATTTCTACTATTTCTATTTTTGTTTGGAGAGTCCTACATAGATTTATTCCTACAGATGATAATCTTATTAAGAAAGGTTGTATCTTGGCTCCTAAATGTCAATGTTGTTTTCACGTGGAGAATATACATCATATTTTAATATCTGGCCCTATTACTATTAGAACTTGGGTGTATTTTGATAATTTGTTTCAATTAAATTGCAATAACTCTCATTTGTCTCTTAAATCTATGCTTAAGTTATGGTTTATTAACTCTAAAGGTCACATACGCAATGTTATTCCTTCCCTCATTCATTAGTTTCTTTGGTTGGAATGGAATCAATCCCTTTTCAATAATGTGAGAATAAACCATTATAATGTTATTCAGAAGGTGAAGGATAAGGTGTTAGTTCTTCTAACATCTAATTGAATTTATGTTAAGAAGTTTAGAAACTGTTCTTTGTTGGTACAGCTTTAGGGTTGAACTTGGAGGGAATTGCTTATGTTTCTAATATTATTTACTGGCATAAACCTCCATTAATTACTTTAAGTTAAAAGTGGATGGCACTAGTACTGATTTAATTGGTGGTTGTGGTGGTGTGATTAGAGATAGTAATGGTGGCCTCATTGTTGCATTTGCAGGTCCTGTTTAGGGTAACTATTCTGCTATTGTCTCTATGGCCATTCTTTTTGGTATTCAGTTGTGCATCCCTCTTAACTTAACTAATTTAATTTTTTTTTTCGAAATATGCAAATTGCATTTAAAAGAAAACAAAGCTATTACAAACTAGAAGAGAAATATCCTAATGGCAAACCTTCCAAAACTTACGAAAGGAAGCCTTATTAAAGGATAATTAAGAAAAAGAAGTATATTTGAAATATATGAAATTTCATAAAGAACATAAGATCCTCTACTCCTCATTTTAAACCAATTGGGGTGGAGGGGATACCAAAAATTAAATAACTCAAAAGGTTGATTAGTATCCCAGATTCTTGATTAAGTAAAAAATAAGGAATAGAACGATTCTTAAAATTCCAAATTCTATCCCCATCTTTCAAATACCCTCTAATGATTAATTTAAACATAAAAAAAATAAACATAACAACTAATAAACATAAAATAAATAAAAATGTTCTCCAAGCTTTAATGACCACGGTCTATTCACTTCCACTACCTTTATCCAACCTATGCCATGACCTTCAAGCCACCAATCATCATGCTCCATAGTCTTATAAAGAAAAAACTTTTTCTTAAAGACGACATTACCAATGGAATGACTTAACATATCCATCAATAGATATCTTTTTTCTTTCAAGACTTTTTCCATTTCCTTTGATACAAACCATCCTTAGCCATTCAATCTTAAGTAAGTGATAGATGGTGAAGTGAAACCATAACTTTCACCAAGCATTCCAATTTTTCTTCCTCTAAGGATGTCGTTGAATGGACCAAAATCTTTGTTTACCTTATTTTTATGCTAAATAGATTTAGACGGTAACAGAATTTACCATCTTTAATCAAGCATTCCTTATTATTATCTATACTATGCATGGAGTTCTACATAATAGATTGTGGTTTTTCAGAACAATCTTTAACTGCCACTCCAACATGATCATCTTCACCATTGTCTTCTTTGATAGCTTGTACACTTCCATTCAGTGATAGGTCGAGCTGTTGAATAAAACCATCAATTCCTTCAGTCAAAACACTATTTTTCTAGAATTCTAAACTATGTTTTCTGCTGGATCAACAACAGCAAATTTTGAACCGTTAGCCATATGAGCCATATTTTTTAAATCAGTCTCCTCTGTTGAGATTGTTGCTACTTAGCTTTGCATGTTTAACATTCTTACAACTTTTATGTTTTTTATAATTCCAAATATTATTGTTTTGTTTATTTCTCCTAATATATTTCAGAAGTATTATTTTTGCTCTTGTGTGTATTAATATTTCAAGGAAATTATACTCTAGATTATTGAAGACTTCAAATCAAGATCAGCTTAGAGTGTTTTGTAGATTGAAGTATATATTTTTATTTTATTGAGTCTGGGAGAGTGAGATTATAATTAAATAACTGAGCACGCACACACTGGGGTAGAGTTTTTAAAATTTATAATTTTTAAATTGATCGTATGATACGATACAATTTTTTATGGGATGATCTGGTCAGTTATTTTCTCCAATGAATAATGGAACGAACAGAAAATGGCAAAACAATTTCTAAGTATATATCATACGGACGATATTTTATGTTTGTACCATGATGATCTTCTCTATTTTTGATGAATGTGAAGATCGTATAAATGATATTTCTTATTTGTATCATGATGATCTTCTCTATTTTTCACGAATGTGAAGATCGAATATATGATATTTTCCGTTCGTATGGGGACGATCTTCTCTATTTTTAACAAATTTGAAGATCCTACAGATGATATTTTTTGTTCATACCAGGACGATCTTCTCTATTTTTGACGAATGTGAAGATCATACGAACGATATTTTTCATTTGTACCAGGATGATCTTCTCTGTTTTGCCTTTTAAAGCTATTCATATGGACGATATTTTTTTATCATACCGAGATGATGGGCTATGATGAGTTTCTGTCTAGACGTTCGTACATACGTGCCTTAAAATTTTATGTTCATACCGTATGAACATATTTTGTACAAACGATGATCAGGTACGAATATAGTTCATACCTATTCATAATGAGTTCATGCGCAATAGTTTTTGAATTATTTGTACATATAAAATTCAATTGTATGGGACGATCGTGGATGGTCAAATTTGAAAAATACAATTTTCTTAACAGTTTTTCATGTCTTTTCTGTATAGCTCCATTGGTACTTGGTTACTCAAGGGTAAGGATCTCTATGTGTACTTTGTGTTTACTTCACTATTCTCTTACCTTATAGATATCTAATGTGAAGATCTTTCAAGAAGATCTAGTTCTCTACCGACACTCGAGGAGTGTGAACAGCCGAGGGTTCTCCACCTACACTTGGAGAGTATGAACAGCAGAAGGATCTCTTCCTACAATTGAAGAGTGTGAAATGATGAGGGTTATCTTCCTACACATGGAGGATGTAAAAGGATGAAGGTTCTCTTCCTACACTAGGAATATGTGAACAGCCGACGGTTAACTGCCGACAGTTGGAGGGTGTAAAAGGATGACGGTTCTATACCGCATCAGGTATTGGTGGAAGAAAGTTTTGTGAAGGCTTCTTCGCCTTAATATGGGAGAAAAAGGGGAGACACTTGTTGTAATAGTGCAATACCTAAAGTGGGAGACTTTAGGGAGTGAATGTAGGTCGTGTTTGACCGAATCACTATAAATTTTTATGTCTTTTTATTTCTTCTGCTTTAATTTCAGCATTTTATTTTTCTGTGGTTGAAAATTTATTTTTGAAAAATTCTAAAATTAACCTGCTAAGTTTATTAAAATAGTTTCAAATTTTTAAATTCCAACAAGAGGTTAAGTTTTTTAAATTACCAATTCAACCCCCCTGTCTTCGTTAGCCTTTGGGACATAAGCTTAGGTCTAATAACATATTTCATATTTAACAAGTGGTATCAGAGATTTTTTTCAAAACTATAAGTTTAGACTATTTTTTGATTAACGACCACGGCTACATTTGGAAATCAGAACACACCAGAAGGTTACTCTATAACTATACCTCCCTTGTTTGACAATATTCCTTTTGATTTTTGTAAAACATGCATGTCAACATTTTTACAGTCATTAGACTATCATATGTGGATCTTAGTTCAAGAAGGATGTACAAAACTAACTAGATTAGTTGATAGAGTTAGATTTGAAATTCCCTTTGCATATTGGACTATAGAACAATGTGAATTACCACAACTTATCGCAAAATGTTTGAACAATTTTTTTGTGTGCTTAAATTTGAAGATTAAATGCAGGTTTTCATTTACAAAAGTTAAAATGACATATGAGATAGACTTTGTATATCCTATGATAGGACTAATGAAGTTAAGCAATCTAGACTTAATATCTTGTTTCATGACCATGAACTATTTCGCATGAAACCTAATGAATATATTTATGACATGTACACAAGATTCATACAAATAGTCACTTATTTACTTGCATTGGGTAGGGAATTAATGAATGATGAAATGGTTAATAAGATACTTCATTGTCTGCCTACTATATATTATGCTTAGATAATTACAATTATAGGGTTAAAAGACTTAAATATTTACTCTATTGACAATCTTCTTGGATCACTAATTGCTTACGAGCAAGAAGTGAGTCAACAAAAGATTGATGTAGGAGAACCATGAAAGGAGAAGAGAACTATGCTAAAAGTGGAGGAGTCGAAGAGTGATCTATTGTAATATGAGGATGAGGATGACATCTCTTTGATGACTAGACAATTTAGTAGCTTTCTAAAGTGGAAGTAGAAGAGACACCAATAATGGAATAGAGGTAAGTTCAATAGGATGTTAAGGTTTTTAATAATGAGATTTGCTATGAGTGAAGGAAACATGTACTTGTGAAATTAGATTGCCCAAAACTTAAAGCCACTCCTAGAAAGGAGAAGGTAGAAGAGAAATCAACTATGAAAAGGGCAAGAAGAAATTCCAAAGAGCTTTCTGGGCGAACTCAGCTTCGAACTCTTTAGAGACTCAAAAGGAAGAGGAAGTCACCAATCTGTGCTTAATGATTGATAATCTTGATCAGTCCAATCAAGAAAAGGTATGTAAATTAACTTATACCGAACTTTTTGAAGTCTCTGAAAGAATACATGATGCATATAGGAAACTAAAAAAAATGCATGTTAGTCTTAACCTATAAGTACAAGAATTGCAAAAAGAATACGAGAACTTTAGGAAAGATCATGCATTAATTAATAGCAACCACATGAGTTTACTTGATGAATTCCATAACTTGAACAAGGAAAATAAAATTTTGTAGTCATGTTATGCAGAATTGGAAAAATATTTTAAGAAATTTAAGGATAATTCTGAGAGTAGAGAGCATTATTTAAAGTTTGATAAAAACATTTTGGAAGATTTGAACATTTATTTGAAGTTGAAAGTAAAAGCACTCGAGGAAAATAGGAAACCCCCAAATCTTGAAGATTTCACTATTCCTATTTTGTATTAAAAGTTTATACAACCCAGGAATAGATAGAGTAGTTAAAGAAGATTAAGAAATCAATTTCTTGAAGTTAAATGTTATAGTTATGGATTGATTGGACATATAGCGCACACCTATACATTGGATAAAAAAACTCATTTAGTGTGGAACTAAGATGCATAAACTTGGACATATCATACATGCATCTTTTTATAATTTTCCAAAAGGTGAATCCAAACTTGTTAGGGTTCCTAGGTCTAACGTTTAATGATTTTGTAGGCACGCTCTCATACAAGGCCTCATAAGAGCATATGGTACCTGGACATCAGTTGCTCATGGCATATGACTGGAGATACTAAGCAATTTATATCGTAGGAAGCCAGAAGTGGAGGCATGATTACACTTGGAGATAACACCACAAGGAAGGCGATTGGATCAAGTATATTTGGAAATCTTGAGAACTTTTTTATTGAGAATGTGTGACTAGTTGAAGGCTTAAAGAATAATCTTTTGAGTATTAGCTAGCTATGTGATAATGGTTACAACATTAAATTTTTTTTTTTACTAGCTGCATATTAAGCCTGAACGGTAATGATGTTTTGAATGGTATACAGGTAAATAATGTGTATATTCTAGATTTAAATTATATTAAAACTTATATTGCTTTCTATTTGAAAACTATTTCTGATGAATCATGGCTTTGGCATAAGAGACTTTGTCACTCTAGCTTGAAAAAGCTTAGAAGGATTACCCAAAAGAACTTAATAAGAGGTATACAGAAACTAAAATTTAATAAGGATCACCTTTACGATGCATGTCAATAAGGAAAATAGGTGAAGTCCTCTTTTCAATTCAATAAAGATCTTAGAACTAGGAAACCATCGGAGATTTTGCATATGGATCTTTTTGGACCTATTGGAACTATAAGTCTAGGAGGGAAGATATAAGGATTTGTGATTATGGATGATTTCTCTAGATTCACTTGGGTTAAATTTTTATATCATAAGAGTGAATAATTTGAAGGGTTTATAGATTCTTCGATTAGGATTTAGAGAAAACAAGGAAGTGAGATTTTAACAAATCAAAGTGATCTTGGTGGAGAATTTGAAAATGAGAAATTTGAGGATTTTTGTAAGGAGAAAGGGATTAATCACATTTTTTCTACACCAAGAACCCCTCAGCAGAATGGGGTAGTCGAAAGAAAAAATAGAACATTAATAGAAGTCGCTCGAGCCATGTTGGCAGAATATTCACTTCTTAAATATTTTTTGGCTGAAGCGGTTAGTACGACATGTTATGTTCTGAATAGGGTGAACATTTGATCAAATTTAAATAAAACACCCTATGAGTTACTTAAGGAGAGAACACCTAATTTGTCGCAGTTGCATGTTCTTGAATGCAAGGTGTTCATTCATAATAATGGAAAATCTTTCTTAAGAAAATTTTATCCAAAATCTGATGAAGGAATTTTTCTTGGATACTCTAGTGTTGGAAAATCTTATAGGATATTCAATAAAAGAACTTTGGTAGTTGAGGAGACCACACATGTTGTATTTGATGAATCTAGAATTTTGGAAGAGCCTATTATTTAAGAAGATGGGATAAAAATTTACTCACAAAATATTGAGAAAATAAATTTGGATGAAAATTTGGAGATACAAAACTTGTTGCCTAGAGATTTGAGATTTTCTAAAAACAACTCAAAGGAATTGATTATAGGTGAACCTAGGGAGGGTGTTAGGACTAGGCATGGACTGAATAAAGAAGTCAATTATTCAGCCTTTATTTTTATGACAGAACCCATAAATATTGATCAAGCACTTTTGGATGAATTTTTTTATTTTAGCAATGTAAGAAAAAATAAATCAATTTGTAAGAAATGAAGTTTATGAATTAATTGCAAGGCCAAAGAATCAAAGTGTAGTTGGAACTAAGTGGGTATTCAAGAATAAAATGATTGACTCAGGAGTAGTTATTAGAAATAAGGTTAGATTGGTGGCTAAGGGGTATAATCAAATTGAAGGAATTGATTTTGAGGAGACTTTTGCCCCTGTAGCTGGACTTGAAGCAATTAGGGTTTTATTAGCCTTTGCCTATTTTAGAGGATTTAAATTGTATCAAATGGATGTTAAAAGTGTCTTTTTGAATGGGATGATTCAAGAGGATGTTTATGTGAGACAACATCTAGGCCTTGAAAATTCAAAATACCCAAATCATATTTTTAAATTGAAAAAGGCATTATACGGATTGAAACAGGCACCTAAAGCCTGGTATGAGAGGTTGATCACCATCCTACTTGAGAGATATTTTGAAAAAAGAAAGTGTAGACATCACTCTCTTTTTGAAGAAATTGGGAGATCAAATACTCATTATATAAATTTATGTTGATGATATTATCTTTGGATCTACTGATAAAAATCTTTGTGATGAATTTTCTAAAATAATGAGTAGTGAATTTAAGATGAGCCTAATGAGATATTTGAATTACTTTCTAGGTTTCAATATTAAGCAAGCTAAGGAGGGAATATTTCTTAGTCAGTTAAAGTATGTTAAGGATATCCTCAAAAAGTATGAAATGAGTAATTCTAAACATGTTTGTACACCTATGAGTTACTCAGTTTAGTTGGATAAGGACCCAATGGGAAAATATATTGATCAAAAGAAATTTAGATGAATTATTAGATCTTTGTTTTACTTGACTGCTAGCAGACCCAATATTATATTTAGTGTTTTTTTATATGCTAGATTTCAATCAGATCCAAAAGAATCATATTTGACAGCAGTGAAAAGGATTTTGAGATATCTTTTGGGAACCGAAAACTTGGTGATTTGGTTTCCTAAGTCTAGTTCTTCATTTGAATTAATTGGATGTTCAAATTCTAACTTTGTAGGTTATAGGGTTGATAGAAAGAGTACTTCTAGAACATGTCAATTTATAGGAAATTCTTTAGTCTCTTGGTCCAGTAGAAAATAGAATTTTGTAGCCCTATCTACTGTAGAAGTTGAATACATTGCCTTAGGAAGTTGTGTGACACAAGTACTTTGGTTGAAATAATAGTTGATTAATTTAGGATTAATACTAGGCATAATTCAAATTTATTGTGATAACACTAGTGCCATTTGTATTTCAAGAAATCCTATTCAACATTCAAGAACCAAACATATTTACATCAGACATCATTTCATAAGGGATTATGTATGCATAGGAGAAATTGAACTCAATCATGTTTAGACTAAAAATCAACTTGTAGACATTTTTACAAAACCACTAGCCTTTGATACTTTCAATACATTAAGAACAAAGCTTGGTGTGATTGATCTGAATGCTTAATTAAAGTTTCTACAACCTTGATATGTGTTTTAATAAGTGTGTTTTGTGTTTTTGATTTATTTGTGTGTTTTTCTAATTTTTTTATTTCATGTGTGTGTTTGCTTTTGTGATTTTATCTTTTTATTTTGTGCGCTTTCAAAATATTTTCACATTGAAATTCACATTTTTGATCGATCGAACAAAATTTTCAAAGTGTTCTATTCATACTGTACAAAATTCAATTTGTACTAGACGAACTCTTTAGCGAATTGATCATTGGGTATAATAGAATACGTACAGTTTTTTTAGTTTTTATTATAATTCATCTGTACGATCCACAAATCATTTGGACGACCTGTATTCAATCGTATGTACGCATGTAGACAGTTATATGGATAGGAGCAGTTATTATTTCTGATCGTACGTATGAACCTTGCATTCATACATACAAACATGTGGCATTCTAAGTGGGGGATGATTCAAACCATCATAAAAACAATCTTAAATAACCGATCATCCATGACGAACACCTGTTCATCTATACAATCATTTGGTTAAAAAATATGTACTAAAGGATGCCTCATAACTTACATGATTATGAAAGGTTGTTTCATTTTGGACACATTCATTCAAACATATAAAATTTTATTTCGTACGTATTACTTCAAGCATCGTATGGTATGAAGCCCTTTTCATATGTACGAAAGATCATTTTTCTTTAAATACAAGGCTTTAGAAATCTAATTTCATATACTTCAAGTCTTTCTAAACCCTCTCATCTTTTCAAATCCTTCAATGGAAAGCTCTAGTAAAAGGGGTAGACTGGATAAGGAACTGACTAAGGGACCATCCTCAATGAATGCCGAAAAACATTTCCTGTCCAAATCAAGCGAAGAATTTTTTACTAGGTTTGTTTCAGCAAAAATCACTCCTTCTAGAGTTATTTTGCAAGAAAATATCATCTATCAAGTAATGTCACTTTTTTCCTCTACCCAATTCCCATTTATCCTCACTCTGATTCACTCTTACAACAAAGAAACTTTCCACTATTTTCTTGCCAAAATGACTCTTGGCATAAATCAAACTAGGATTAGGAGTTATGTTCTTAAGAAAAGAGTTAAAATAACTAAGGAGGATATGGGAATATTTTTGAATTTTAGGACTGAAGGAATAAGAGATCACACCTTGACTACTACTTCTGACTATGACTGGACAACAATAAATGAAGAGGTTAGAGGAATTAGACAAGTATGCCATTTGCCTAAGGTGTCAACTTAGAACCAAGGTGCCCGGATGATCTAGCACATTCTTAAAACTGCTATAATTTCTAAAGCTGGTGACTGTATCAATATCACACCTCTTCTATCCATTGTAACCTATCTTATTATAACTGGTTAACCTATAAATGAAGCCCAACTCATCCTTGCTATATTCATGGGCTTTCTGAAATTGGTTATGTCTCTCATAAGAGAAAGAAGAACATAGTCTTAGGACACCTTGTGACATGCATACTTGAGAAGAAGTATGACCTAGTCCACCCTGATCCTTATATGAAAACTCCAACCTATTTTACTGATGCTTTATTCCGAGTAATGTTCAGGAGAGGAGGTGGACATGAAGATTCTATGGAAGAAGGGGGAGCACCTGTACCTACACCTGAGCTTGCTCAAGGACCAGCTTTTCAGGGCATGGTCCAGTGCTTCTATCATCTGGAGAGCCACTTTGATCGATGCTTTGATTAAATTGAGACTCATCTATAGCAATAGGATTATCAATATCAGCAGGATATGGGCTGGATCTGAGGTCTATTCGACTCGGTCAACACCAATATGGCCAGTTATATGGATAGGAGCAGTTATTATTTCTGATCGTACGTATGAACCTTGCATTCATACATACAAACATGTGGCATTCTAAGTGGGGGATGATTCAAACCATCATAAAAACAATCTTAAATAACCGATCATCTCGGACGAACACCTGTTCATCTATACAATCATTTGGTTAAAAAATATGTACTAAAGTATGCCTCATAACTTACATGATTATGAAAGGTTGTTTCATTTTGGACACATTCATTTAAACATATAAAATTTTATTTCGTACGTATTACTTCAAGCATCGTATGGTATGAAGCCCTTTTCATATGACGAAAGATCATTTTTCTTTAAATACAGGGCTTTAGAACTCTAATTTCATATACTTCAAGTCTTTCTAAACCCTCTCATCTTTCCAAATCCTTCAATGGAATGCTCTAGTAAAAGGGGTAAACTGGATAAGGAACTGACTAAGGGACCATCCTCTATGAATGCCGAAAAACATTTCCTATCCAAATCAAGCGTAGAATTTTTTACTAGGTTTGTTTCAGCAAAAATCACTCCTTCTAGAGTTCTTTTGCAAGAAAATATCATCTATCAAGTAATGCCACTTTTTTCCTCTACCCAATTTCCATTTATCCTCACTCTGATTCACTCTTACAACAAAGAAACTTTCCACTATTTTCTTGCCAATATGACTCTTAGCAAAAATCAAACTAGGATTAGGAGTTATGTTCTTAAGAAAAGAGTTAAAATAACTAAGGAGGATATGGGAATATTTTTGAATTTTAGGACTGAAGGAATAAGAGATCACACCTTGACTACTGCTTCTGACTATGACTGGACAACAATAAATGAAGAGGTTAGAGGAATTAGACAAGTATGCCATTTGCCTAAGGTGTCAACTTAGAACCAAGGTGCCCAGATGATCTAGCACATTCTTAAAACTGCTATAATTTCTAAAGCTGGTGACTGTATCAATATCACACCTCTTCTGTCCATTGTAACCTATCTTATTATGACTGGTTAACCTATAAATGAAGCCCAACTCATCTTTGCTATATTCATGGGCTTTCTAAAATTGGTTGTCTCCCATAAGAGAAATAAGAACATAGTCTTATGACACCTTGTGACATACATACTTGAGAAGAAGTATGACCTAGTCCACCCTGATCCTTATATGAAAACTCCAACCTATTTTATTGATGCTTTATTCCGAGTAATGTTCGGGAGAGGAGGTGGACATGAGGATTCTATGGAAGAAGGGGGAGCACCTGTACCTACACCTGAGCTTGCTCAAGGACTAGCTTTTCAGGGCATGGTCCAGTGCTTCTATCATCTGGAGAGCCACTTTGATCGATGCTTTGATTAAATTGAGACTCATCTATAGCAGTAGGATTATCAATATCAGCAGGATATGGGCTGGATCTGAGGTCTATTCGACTCGGTCAACACCAATATCGCTATGATAAATTGTTATTTTAATCTCCTCAACTAGCCACCTCCTCGAGACCAGGGCCCCTTAGAATGAAAAATGTACTTCTTTCGGTGATTTCCTTTGCTAACACTTGGGATATTATGTTATGACATTGGTAATTTTTGTGATTATTTTTAGTTTTAGTTTTTATGTTTTAAAAGATCCACAGTGAATTGATATCAACTGAGCTCCAATGTATTATCCTTTATGTTGATATCAATAAAACATGTCCTATTTTTATTTACTTGATTTTGTTTGTTTGCTGAAATATTTGTTTGCCTATATAATAATCCTAATTGATCCTAAAGTTGTATACTTTGACAAGAAATACAAAAATTAACTTCATTAAAAGATCTAATATTTCATAAATTTATGTTAGCTTATAATTCGATCAAGTTAAGGATATAAATCTCATATTCTTTTTAAGGAATACAAATTTTTTAATATTATTATTGCCATCATGATTTATTATTATTATTTATTTCTCTTTTCAATATAACTATCTTTGAACTTAGAGAAATTTGAGCTTTTAGCTAATTGATTTTGGAAAGATCAATTTGAAAAATTTAAAAATGTACAAGTGTACAAAAATTGATAGATTGCATAATGGTTCACAACTTGAAAAGAGGCACAAAATTAGCCCAAATATAAAAAAAATGCACAATGTGTGCCACAAATATTGAAAAGATGTGTAATTTTGCCACGAGTATATGTTCTTTCCTCTATTTTTTAATATTTAATTTCAATCAATCTAATGTTCAATTATATTTTGTATTGGAATTTGACTTACAATAATTTTCATTTCAACACTTTTGCAATAATTTTTCTTATCTAATTGTCTAGACTTATTCAAGACTTCAACATATTTATCTTATCTTTGTTATATCTTAATTTAAATGATATAAATTTTTATTTTTCTTTAATGAACATTAATCTTGTTATTGCAATTATAACTCCATCTCTTTTAGGATTAATTATCAAAGGCTTCTCATATGACTTCTTACATTTATGTTGTCTTTTTCTTCTTCTCATTTTGCTGTTGTCAAAAAGGGGGAGAAATATTATTTGAACTTTTACATATTTTTGTATTTTTTTATTTGTGTTTAGGGGAGAAATATTATTTGTGCTTTGTGTGATAAAAAAAAATAAAAATTTTAAAATTTTTAAATTGTTCATAATAGAAAACTCCTTATATTCACATGCTTATTCATTCAGGAGGAGTTAAGGAGAAATTTAGGATTTTCAATTGTACCAAATAATAATTATTTTGCCATCATAAAAAAGGGGGAGATTGTTTTGATAGTTGCTACTTAGCTTTGCATGTTTGACATTCTTGCAACTTGTATGTTTTTGATGATTCTAAATATTATTATTTTTATTATTTCTCCAAATATTTTAGAAGTAATGTTTATGCTTTTGTGTGTACTAACATTTCAGGGAAATCATACTCCAGATTGTTGAAGACTTCAAAATAAAGATTAGCTTAGAGTGTTTTGTAAATTGAAGTCTATATTTTTCATTATATTGAGTCTGAGAGAGTGAGATTGTAATCGAGCAACTGATCACACACACACTGGGGGAGAGTTTTTAAAATTTGAAATTTTTAAACAGATCGTACGCTATGATACCATTTCGTATGGGACGATCTGGTCGGTTATTTTTTCCAATGAGCAATGGAACGAACAGAAAAATGGAAAAAAAAATTCTAAGTATAGATTATACGATGATATTTTACGTTTGTACTAGGATGATCTTCTCTATTTTTACAAATGTGAAGATCGTACAGATGATATTTTTCATTTGTGTCGAGGTGATCTTCTCTATTTTTGACAAAAGTGAAGATCGTAGGGAAGACATTTTTTGTTCATATCGGGATGATCTTCTCTATTTTTATGAATGTGAAGATCGTACGGACGATATTTTCATTCATACTAGGATGATCTTCTCTATTTTTGATGAATGTGAAGATTTTACAGATGATATTTTTTTTCGTACCTTGAGAATCATCTATGTTTTGTCCTCTAAAGTTATTCATACGAACGATATTTTTCGTTCGTATCGGAAAGATGGGCTCTGTTGAGTTTTCGTCCAGACATTCGTACATATGTGCTTTAAAATTTTCTGTTCGTATCGGGCGAACATATTTCGTACAGATGATGTCGTGTACAAATATAGTTCATGCCTATTCGCAATGAGTTCATACACAATAGTTTTTGAACTATTTGTACGTACCAAATTCGATTGATGGGACTATTATGGATGGTCAAATTTGAAAAATATAGTTTTCTGGATGGTTTTCATGTCTTTTCCATGTAAGGTCCACTTAAGACTATCATTTAATCATTTTGTCACTTGGTCTTCATGAATGGTAAAGGGAAATTAAAGGAGAGAGTGTTTGAAGGAGATTTCTTCCTATTGGAGCGTGAAGGGTCACTTGGTTACTCAAGGGCAAGGATCTCTGTGTGTACTTTGTGCTTGCTTCACTCTTTTCTCTTGTCCTTCTAGATTTCTAGTGTGAAGATCTTTCAAGAAGATCTGGTTCTCTACCGACACTCAAGGAGTGTGAACAATCAAGGGTTCTCTGCCTACACTTGGAGAGTATGAACAGCCGAAGGTTCTATGCCTACACTTGGAGAGTGTGAAAAGATGAGGGTCCTCTACCTACACATTGAGGGTGTGAAAGGAAAAAGGTTATCTACCTACACTTGGAGAGTGTGAACAGCCGATGGTTCTCTACCGACACTTAGAGTGTGTAAAATGATGACGATTCTCTAACGCACTGGGTAGTAGTGGAAGAGAGTTTTGTGAAGGCTTTTTCTCCTTGATGTGGGAGCAAAAGGAGAGACACTTATGGTAATAGTGCAATACCTAAAGTGGGAGACTTCAGGGAGTGGATGTAGGTCGTGTTTGACCGAATCACTATAAAACTTTGTGTATTTTTATTTCCGCTGCTTTAATTTATGTATTTTATTTTTCTGTTGTTGAAAATTTATTTTTGAAAATTTTTAAAATCAACCTGCTCAGTTTATTAAAATGGTTTTGAATTTTTAAATTCCAATAAGAGGTTAAGTTTTTTAAATTACCAATTAATCCCCGCCCCCCCCCCCCACCCCTTGGTTAGCCTTGGGACAGAAGCTTAGGTCTAACAACCTATTTCATATTCAATAAGTTTTAACATCCTCAATATTTGCATCTACAGGATTTAAATGTACCTGCTCACCCAAAATAGGATAATTTGATATATCCACTTCCATTCTAGCCCCAATCTCAGATTCATGAGATAACTCACCAAATTTATTATCCTTTTCGATATGACCATGAGTAAGGTTTCCAACTAAAGGATGAGCTGGAGGAATTTGAATCTAGTTCTTAAATTTGTTCATCTTTTTATTCTTAAACTTCACATGTATCCAAGGGCCATTTTCTTTAGAATGAGCACTAGCCATTTCTTCTTTACCCAAAACTTTATTCCCATAATTTAATACTTCCTTATGCGTTTTATTTTGATCTTCTTTTTGAGCATCCATATAAATTTCAACCTTATGTCCTATCTTACCACATTTGAAGCACAATGATGAGATTTTCTCATACTCTACTATTTGAAAAAATTTTACATAAAAACTATCAATCTAAACTCCATTAGTTAATTTAAAGTCAAGATTAATTCAAACACAGGCTCTTGCATATTTTCATCTTCCCCATTTAAACATTTTTCCATCCAAGAATAATGGAACTCCTATCTTTGAAACAATTTTTATAATGTTCACCTCTTCCTAGCAATGTAACGGTAGATGAGGCAACTAGATCAAAATTTGTGAGGACAAACCTTTTAATGAGGTTGGTGAAAATTGAGGAGTCCATTTATCCATCCCTATTATATGTCCACCCACAAACTATGAACATCCACTTAGTACTTGTTCCATTGTTTGAGAAGATTTGAAAGAGCATAAAATCCAATCTAAGCCCAATGAGGTGATATGAAAGGTACCAAACAAATCTGTTCCATTGTCTTCTCAAGTCAAATCTACAAATAGAAAATGTTACACCTTTTCCAAACACTTTCAATATAAGAGATTTTTCAAGAAGTTTAGCATTCTCACATACCTTATCTATATTCAGCTTAACCACATTTGTACCACTAACCTCGTCAGGATATATCTCCACATAATTCACTTTAATATGATTGGTCTTAAACTAATCATTCTCCAAACCAAAGTTATTGTAGTCAGTATTCGGTACAGCTTTCACACCCTTCTCCATTTACAATTCCTCATTAGCAATCTAAACATTATCTTATTTTTTCACTTCTGAATTCAAATTTGAATGGTCCTAATTTTTTGCCTCATTTTTAGCAATAGATGATAATCTGCTGACTTTTAATTTTAAAATAATTGAAGATGAAGCATCCTAATCGTTAGCGATTCCCAAAAACAAATTCTTAATCAGAGAGTAATGAGCATCCAAATCATCTTTATCTAGGGATTAAATTACTTCCTTTCCCTTACCCATCACCAAAGTAGATTCATGTTTAGAATTAATGAGTTCTTCATTGATGACGAGAGGATGTTGTTTACACAATCCATCTAGATTTGAAATTCCTCTACTTTTAGATCCATCATCATATAAATCATTAGGATACGCATAGAGTATGGAGCAGAGGTATTCCAGTCATCAGCAGCCGATGACCGGCGACCCTCTGCCACCATTCAAACCAGCTAGGAAATAAGGATCAGAACTAATTTACTTATTGAAGTTAATTCTGAGTAAGATTTTCATCTTTTTCTAACTAATAAAGAGATGTGTTGTACCCCGTATCTCTTGTATATTGTTAGTGAAATTCAAAACCTGATGCTATTTCTAAATTACTCATTTCACCATATCAACAAGGATGGTAATGCCTATGCATCATGGCTGGCTATGTGGGGTTATAGCCTGAACTATTTTTCTGATGTTAGTTGGTCCACTAGCCTTGCACCTCTTTGTGGTTTGCTTAATCTTGATGCTTGTGATTTTCCTTATGTTAGATCTTAACTTTTTTATCTCTGGGATGCTATTCTGGTTTGGTATCTTAATTTGGGTTTCTATTTGTTGGGTCTTATTTTATTTCTAGGTTTATTGCTTACTCTTGCTGGATTTATGGTATGTTGTGTTATGTTTTTGTAATTCCTGGTTCAATTTTATGCTGGTTGGACTATCTGTGTTGTAGTGGCTCCTTTACATCCTCCTCCTTATTTTTGGATGTGTTATTATAGTCCTTGTTGGAGGTTTGTTTACCCTATTTTTGGGGAGGGGGATGGACTTAAGGACTGGTATGTTTCTATTCTTGTCTGAGTTTTTTGCTATGTTCTGGGGTTCTCTGTGCTGGCTCATTGTTTGGTTTATTATATTTTAGTTATTAATTTCTGTTACTGCCAGCATTCTGAGTTTTATTGTCTAGTTATTATCTAGGTTAATTTAGACTTGACCCATGATTTATCGATTTTTATGGCTTATGGGCTTTCCAATTGTTGCTCTCCTACTTCAAATATTTGGGGTGCTAGATGTAACTGTATGGTAATTCCTGGGCTGTCTACTTTTATTTGTGTTGTTGTTGGTTTGGTTGTTATCATCATGTTGTTTCCACCTGCTTTTGGTCTGGGTGTTAATTGCAAACTCTGGTTATTTGTGAAATGTATGATGTTCTGCAGGTTACTTATTTGGATTAGTGGTGCTTCTAGTGTGGGATTTTGGTAACCCAAGCTATCTTTCTGGGGGTAATTTGGTTTGCTGGATGTTTTTATACCAAGGTGGTTTTGAGAGAACCTGATGGTAGGAATGGTGGCTTGTTGATTTCTCGAATGAAGCTTATGTTTTAATGCATACTCTGAGCTTTTTATGTCTCAATTCCAAGATTGTCTTTTTTGGGAGCTTTTTTTGCTCCTTATTTTATTTTCTTAGCTGTCATTTATTTTATTGTTATTGAATAACTTATCATCTTTGATTGTGTAGCCTTCCTTTTTGTTTCTCTCAATAGGTGAAGATGCCTTTGGCTACATTCAAGATTTTTTGTAGAAAGATTGAGCTTTATTCCATATATTCTATCTTTCTTTTTTGGATGCTTTTCTATAGCATCATTAGAATGTTACTATGGTGTTTTATATTTTTTCTTAGTGGAGACAATTAGCTCGTAGGTTTTATTTGGACTTGTTTTGTAGCTCATAAGAGCTTTAGTGAGCTGATGATCTACTGTAAGGACTTTGTAATTATTTTTTCTATATTAACTTATAGGCCCTTTTATCGGTTTTAACCAAAAAAAATTCATACAACAAAATTCATGTTCATACAATATGATTAGTTCAAAACAGGTCCTACTCAATATGATGTAAACAATAATTCAAATGAATTGTTCAATTAGTTTGAACACATTGTATAGTATGATATAGAGATCTTGTAGTACAATCATTTTATTTTCCTCTATTCAGACGGGATAATTCCTAGGATGAATAAAATACATCTATGCTAAATGTCTCATTTTGCTCTCATCGTACAATATGGTTAGTTAATTTTAAGTTGGTCGTCCAGTATTATATAAATATTATATGGTTTGATTAGTTAGAAATTATGGTTTCATTTAGTAGGATCTTTGGGATAACCATATTTATTCTTTGCTAATTATTTGGTACATTCAACATCATACAATACGATCAACTAGCATTAATTGTGTCATTATTTGATTGAAGAATAATAAGGGTTAATTTTAATATTATTTTAAATATTTGTATAGTATAATTAACATCGTATAGTACAATTAGTTCAAAAATAAAATTTCGAAATCATACTTAAAATAATCTAGTGGTTAGGGTATTCAAATCATAACAAATTGTACAGTATTATTAGAATCGTACAGTATGCTTAGTTCAAAGAAACTAATTTTCAATTAGACGTTACGCCCATTCTTTATATATTGATCATACAGTATGATTGTAAGTCATTCAGTATGATTTTAAGTCGTACAATATGATTAGTATACAAATTTAAACTTTAAAAATCTATATCACTCTCCATAAATATGTGTGCACAGTCACCCAATTGAGTACACTCTTTTATGACCAGACTCAAGGAATAGAAAATAAAAAAAAGTAAAATTAAAGACTTTATTACTTAACATTCCTATTCTACCCATTCTCGAGCTTTCAGTAGCCTTGAGTGATGTATGTCTTGCTTGAAATGCTAGTGCTCAAAGATAAAAGAAATATCTAAATATTTAATGATAAAAGAAACAATTTAATCAATATTTTCTATCATCTTCAACATCACAAACTAGTGATCTTTTATTGTAGAAAATAGAGGAGATGGAAAAAAAAAATTAATTGCCTTTAGATAGGGTGAATCCTAAGAAGAAAACTTATATTAATGAGTTTGATGTTCATTCTAATTTGAATTCCTAATTAGTGATCTTGTCTAGGAAATTAGGTAATCCATGAGTTATTAAATCCTAATGATCATTGATTCATGCGTTGCTTGCGTGACACTAATGCATAGTATATATTTGGATATGAATATGCTTAGATTTTCTTTGATATGATTTTCCTGCTATACATGTCAATACACATGTCGATAAAGTAATAAAGTGGTTGAGACAGGGTTGATCCCATTAAAGTGTTTTGCTAACATGCAATTAAACTATTATTTTATCATATAGATGCAAGATTTATCCTACTGAATAAAAATTATGTACTTTGAGTTTCTCCCACTTATAGAGAACATAGTAAATAAATTAGATAATTGATATTAAAAATATTTTGGACTAATACATGTAAAATATTAAGTTTTTCCTAATGAGGTTGTTATATTTTGATGCGGGTCAAAGCATATGCATTCGTAGATCTCTACTGAGCTTATAAAGATAAGAAAAAAGGTTTATCGACTCTCTTGGAAGATATTATCTATATAAAACCTAAAATGTTAAACATTTTATGTTTAAGCATGTTAACATTTTAATACCTCTAATTATTTCAAAGTTTCTCTCTCGAGGTAATATGTTACACTTGATATTATAGCACACGTGGCCATTGTATGTATTAAATTAAAAAAATGTCTAAATTACTACATTCTATGTTCACATAATTAGCCCAAAACTTATAAATTACATAGACCTGAATAACATAGAAAGCACATAAATCTTCATTTCTTCCATAAAAGAGAAGATAAAGTAGAAAAAAGAAAGTAAAATTTCACTCAAATATTACAAAAACACTTTCCAAACTAGTTTCTCCTCCAAATTTTGGATTGCACAAAACAAGGTTGTGATATTTAAAGAAAGTATCTTACCCTATCCTAGAAACCCTTAGACTTCACTTTAAGGGTACACTAAACAAAATTACAACTCCATATAGAACTAAAACGAATGTGATGGAACCCTATAATGAAATAATAAAATAAGTATTTATAGAAATTAAAAAAAAAATAACCTTAGTCACCATAGTGTTAAACATTATAGCTCTGCGACATTAATAAATGAACTAGCACCTTAGGTTTGAAATGGTTGCTTAGCCATGGCGCTGGGCTAACATGACACATCTCTTAGTTGAACTGATATGGTTTTGATTAAAATATGGTGGCTTAACAATTTGGTAATCATGTCTCCATGGTTCTTGTTAAGTTGAATACTACTTTGCTTAGATACTATCAATGGTGCTACAATATTTTATGGTTCGGTGCATTAGCATGTGAAAGTAAGAGCTAAGAGCATTTTAATGTCCATTTTTGGTGTTTTGGCATCATGGGCATTATAATGCTCACCTTGGTTCAACAAGGGCATTATTCTTCCTAAAATTACAAAGTTGTTAGTGCTATAATGTTTGAATATGCTATTGAGGCATTATGGATTAAGAGGTTGCTCTACTGAAATGAGGGTCTTTACAATGCCGAATCAGCACTTAAAAAATTTAGCATTTATTATGATTTTTTTGCACAAAAAAAATATCACATTTGTACTCAAATTTAAGAAAATAAATTAAACAAAATCTATAACTTAACAAATTTCCCTCAACATAAACTCTTGCTTGTCCTAAAGTAGTGTAGCGATAACCTACTAATTCATTTATTAGCCCAAATAAAAATTAGTAATTTAAATTTACTAAGATCTAAGAAAATAATTTGCTTTCTATATATAATTTGAAATGATCAACATACAATTGTCAATTTAAATAATCATAAATAAATAGCTTAATCATTCATCCTCACCATTGCTTATATTGACCTTACCCACAATAGGTGTATGTACGGGTTTTGTAATCTAATTTTAGTTATGAAAAATATTTCATCAAAAGATTAGCTATGCTTACACTTAAATTAAAATTTCATTAGTGTACTATTAAATGTATTGATTCACTTACCTCAACAAATTTTAATAAAGTTCTATGGTGCTTTTTAGAATAAAGCTTAAGCAGATACAAATTTTTTTAATGTACTCATCTATTTTCAATTTTATTTTATGACTTTCTTTTTTCATTATGTTTTTTTTAACTTGTTCATAGTTTGAATACATATTAATGATTTTGAATAATTATTTGCTTTCATCCATATAGTAACCCTAATTAAATTAAGTCATGAATTTTGTAAGATAACTAATTTATTATTTAAGTTCGTGATGATCTTCATAAATTTAATCTGTACACTTCATTTCTAAAAAATCAGTAATTCATTTTTCAATTCTTTAGTCAGTACTTAAGTGTATAGATTATAAGTTTAAATTAAGTAAATGATATAGATGGATTTACTTAGTTAATTTTTATTATTTTTAAATTGTAAATTGGCATGCTTTGCTCATTCAAATTATTACCTAAGGTTTATTACTATTCGTAATTTTAATGATTTTTTTTTTTAATTTTGTCTATAAAAACTACCAAAGTGCAAGTATTTCATAGAGAATAATTTTCAAAAGTTAAGCATATGTCAGAATTTTCGTTAAATAAGAATTACATTAAAAAAATTACTAATGTAATTAAAAATAAATAAAATTAATCAGACATAACCAACTATAAAGAGATAAACTTGTCTTTTTATTAAAATAACAAAAATCTCAAATGCCTCACTTAAATTCATCATTAGTTTACTATAGTGTATGAAACACTATTCTCCAATCCTATTCCTATTCAACACTTGCAATCATTAGTTCTTATTAGTAAATCAGGCAGGCTCTCATAGCCATTTCAATAACAATCGCCATGGGGATCTCCCCAATAAAAGAAATGTAATTATTTTGTTATTCCTAACACGGAATACACCTATGAGGAGGTCAACTTTATAGATTAGAGAATTGTTTCTACCACATCTTCAACGAACAACTATGGTTGAAGGTAAAGGTAAAATGATTTGGGATAATGAGATTACTCCTAAATCTATGAAACTGATTTTGAAGAGTCTAAATCTTAGGAAGAATGATTTTGAAGTGTCATGTTCATGTTTGAACCTGAAAGTTAATGGATTTATTATGCCTAATGTGTCGATCCTTCGGTACCTACAACCGATAATATCTTGAATCAAGATAACATTTCATCTTTTTAATATAATATTGTTATATTAGCGAAGCCTTTAGATTCTAATAGTCTTATTAATAAGCCTATATTGGTTTTTCGTTCTTCAAATTTTTAGAATTTGCCAAATTCATGGAATGTTAATCCTTATGTAAAAGATAACCCGAATCTTGTATCTACTAAAATAATGGAAGATGGAATTGCTGTGAAGCTTAATTCATGTTAGGAGAATGCTAATTCTCAAGTATTGAAGAATCCTTTTTTTTTTTTTAGAAAACAGCAATAAATGCATTTATAAATTCAAAAAGTCACAAGAAAGGACTACAAACTCGATTCCTCCTTCAACGCGTTTACAAATGAAAAAGGAATCTTATTCAAGCAAAAGTCTTCCCAAATGAAATCGTTAACCGATCCATGCTTAGCACACCAATCGGCTAACTTATTTCTACTCCTATGAACAAGAAAGAAAATAACAAAATTAAATTCAGAGAAAAAATTAAACTCATCTTCATTCTTGAACCCATTGTTCCTTGCCTTTTGAAGCCTTTTAATGACATTTGAATTATCTCCTTCAATGATTGAAGAATTCTTTGGTTCAGAAAGTTTTAGGAAAAAAATGTTCCTTTTACTTTTTGTAGTGTGGAATTGAGA
This sequence comes from Dendrobium catenatum, assembly GCF_001605985.2. Classification (NCBI taxonomy): domain Eukaryota; kingdom Viridiplantae; phylum Streptophyta; class Magnoliopsida; order Asparagales; family Orchidaceae; genus Dendrobium; species Dendrobium catenatum. The sequence goes on along the minus strand of NW_021319842.1, from coordinate 196,209 downwards.
AAGCAGTAGAGAAAATTTAGAGGTTTCCATTTAACATCATTGTGGTTAGATTGGATTTTATGATCTTTTAAGTCATCTGATTCTTTGGAGGGAGTTTTGAGTTGGGATCCTGGGTATGTGTGTGGTTACATTATTGGAATTAATAGATGGACACCTACTTTCTATTCTCTGTCATTGAAAGGATTATCTTCACTACTACGGATAAGAATGCCTCATCTCCCGTTGCATTGTTGGGATGAGATTAAAATAAATAAGATTGGTTCAAAAGTTGGTGTTCCTATGCTCCTTGATGGAAACATGTTTAAATGTGGAAGAAGGGAATTTTTAAGAGTTTGCGTGTGAATTAATCTTGATGTGAATTTGCCAAAAGGTATTTGGATGGACGGTTTGGGTGGAAGATTTTTTTCAAAAAATAAAGTATGAGAAAATCTCTTCCTTTTGTTTTAAATGTGGAAAGATTGGGCACAAGGTTAATTTGAGTCCTGAAGTAGATGTTGTTGTTTTGAAGAATAACTATCATAATAAAGATGCCTCAATTCCTTTTTTTGATATACCAAGTAAGGGTGACTTGAATAAATTACAATCTATTGAAATAGAATATGGATTGTATGCCTAATGTGTCGATCCTTCGGTACCTACAACCGATAATATCTTGAATCAAGATAACATTTCATCTTTTTAATATAATATTGTTATATTAGCGAATCCTTTAGATTCTAATAGTCTGATTAATAAGCCTATATTGGTTTTTCGTTCTTTAAATTTTTAGAATTTGCCAAATTCGTGGAATGTTAATCCTTATATAAAAGATAACCCGAATCTTGTATCTACTAAAATAATGGAAGATGGAATTGCTGTGAAGCTTAATTCATGTTAGGAGAATGCTAATTCTCAAGTATTGAAGAATCCTTTTTTTTTTTTTAGAAAACAGCAATAAATGCATTTATAAATTCAAAAAGTCACAAGAAAGGACTACAAACTCGATTCCTCCTTCAACAAGTTTACAAATGAAAAAGGAATCTTATTCAAGCAAAAGTCTTCCCAAATGAAATCGTTAACCGATCCATGCTTAGCACACCAATCGGCTAACTTATTTCTACTCCTATGAACAAGAAAGAAAATAACAAAATTAAATTCAGAGAAAAAATTAAACTCATCTTCATTCTTGAACCCATTGTTCCTTGCCTTTTGAAGCCTTTTAATGACATTTGAATTATCTCCTTCAATGATTGAAGAATTCTTTGGTTCAGAAAGTTTTAGGAAAAAAATGTTCCTTTTACTTTTTGTAGTGTGGAATTGAGAAAGCAGTAGAGAAAATTTAGAGGATTCCATTTAACATCATTGTGGTTAGATTGGATTTTATGATCTTTTAAGTCATCTGATACTTTGGAGGGAGTTTTGAGTTGGGATCCTGGGTATGTGTGTGGTTACATTATTGGAATTAATAGATGGACACTTACTTTCTATCCTCTGTCATTGAAAGGATTATCTTCACTACTATGGATAAGAATGCCTCATCTCTCGTTGCATTGTTGGGATGAGATTAAAATAAATAAGATTGGTTCAAAAGTTGGTGTTCCTATGCTCCTTGATGGAAACATGTTTAAATGGGGAAGAAGGGAATTTTTAAGAGTTTGCGTGTGAATTAATCTTGATGCCAATTTGCCAAAAGGTATTTGGATGGACGGTTTGGGTGGAAGATTTTTTTCAAAAAATAAAGTATGAGAAAATCTCTTCCTTTTGTTTTAAATGTGGAAAGATTGGGCACAAGGTTAATTTGAGTCCTGAAGTAGATGTTGTTGTTTTCAATAATAACTATCATAATAAAGATGCCTCAATTCCTTTTTTTGATATACCAAGTAAGGGTGACTTGAATAAATTACAATCTATTGAAATAGAATATGGATTGTGGATACATTAAAAATTTCAAAATAGGAAGTGGAAAGTTTTCAGAAATAAGGAACTAAACATGAAAGATTCTAATATGGAAGCGTCTTCCCATATGAATTTCGAGATTAAGTTATGGGAGATATTAATGCCATTCAGACTTAAAAAGATCATGAGCTGAATGTCATTTAGAATAATTCTTTAGTAAATAAAAACAAGTTTAGTGGGCTTATGGAGCCTAGTAGTGATAAAGATCAAGATGAAAAGCAATTCAAGATGTACAAAATACTATTGTTACTTCTTAGGGTAATAAAGTTGACTGCATCAATAACTTAGTAGTTATTATTAATGCAAATGGATGTGTGGAATGTAATGCTCATGAAGCACTAAAAAGTTTGAATAAAAATAAATATACTTCTCGTGGAATTCATAATTCTCAATTGTCCATGGTTATGAAGCATAATAATAATGAATCATCTCTGGTTGATGATAATCCATTAGCTAGTGGTAATATTGTCTGTTCATCAAAAGAGTTTGATGTAATTATGAAAGCTCCTATGAAAATAAATAAAGGTTTTTTCTTCTATAAGTGGTGTTATTGATGTGAGTTCAGTTTTAAATAAACAAAAGCTTGCTAAATAAGTTTAATCTTTAGGACCCATTGATGATATCCCTAGAAGAAGAAGAGGACAAAGAGTTGGTTAGCTTGGTTCTGGGGACCGTTCTCCATTAATTTTGTGATGTATTTTTTCTTGTTTTGGAATTGAAGAGGAGCAAAAAAGGAAGAGGCTTATCTATATCTATGGGAGTTAGTTAGGGATAATGAGGTGTTTGTTGGCTCCGAAAATTTGGCCTCGGACTCCACTCGCTTTTCTTTCGGCAAGGGAGTTTTAACTGAATAAGTTCCGAGGTAAATTTTGGAAGGCAGATGGGTTTGTAGATAAGACACTACCCAGAGATTTCGCCTCATTTTGTGAGGAATTTATAATCTGAGTTCTGGTTTCCTATAGGCGCAAGCCCCTATAGTTAATTACCCCTCCTAATAACGAGAGAGAACTTTTGATTAAGGCTAGTCGTCAATCAGATACGTATAGAATACATGTTATTTAGCATATAGTAGCAGCAATAGGTTTGGAATTTGGAGAACTGGATTTGGATTTGGGAA
>NW_021319842.1:190815-192896 GCF_001605985.2 Dendrobium catenatum | reverse complement strand
GATTTTTGTGGAGTTTTTGGGTGAACTTTTGGGATATTTGAAATGAACTTTTGGGAGAATTGAAAAGTATTTGGGAACCCCTCCGGTTGAGATATGCATTCAACACGGCCATCATCGGGGTGACCTTGAGGTCACTTCAAAAATATTTGGATTTTGTATAGGTTTGAGGGCATTTTTGAAATATATTGTGGACCCCTCCGGTTGAGATAAGCAATCAACACGGCCATCATCGGGGTGACCTTGAGGTCTCTTGAAAAATATTTGGATTTTGTATAGGTTTGAGGGAATTTTTGAAATATATTGTGGACCCCTCTAGTTGAGATAAGCAATCAACACGGCCATCACGGGGTGTTTGGGGTCAGGGTCATTTCCATTTATTGATTGAACCTTGTCAACTCAGACAAGCTATTGACTGAGGATCGGGTTTCTCGTAGGCTTCGTGCCTTTGATAGTGAATTCTCATTTATACGCTTTGAAGGCCTAATATGAATGTGTTAAGACAAATATGACGGTCGCCACATTCGTATATTTGTTTGTTGATTTGAACCCTGTCGACTTCTATTGACCCGTATATAAGGATTAGTTTAGAACCTGAATTCACTTGTCAACCCACGCAGCATCCCTAGACGCCACGTGTGTACCAATAACATGCTCGCAGGGGTCCAAGCGGGTTGAGAATATATTTCCCCCTTTAGTGTACCTATGTGTATATAATTTATAGTGCACGTGCGGGGGTGTTCTTGGAATAGACGCCTTCTGTCTGCTTGTACGGATGTTGCAGATCCGGTGGCGTAGCAGCTTCTGGATAGAATTGTTTGCTGCTTCATACATGTAGATTGTCGTGTACTATTTGTTGATTTTTGTAGGCGGGTCATAGTGACTAACTAATCTCCTGCCTAGTTGTAGAAGCTCGTAGGAACTTATAGTCTTTATGCATTCTGCTATAATTTTGATCTTTATGATACATCCACTATTACTGGAGGTAGATGTATTCATCCTTAGACTGAAGTTGACTACAAGATAGTGCATTTATTATAGTTTTTTTGTATCTACCCATGGGTGGATATTATACATACATTTGATTCGTAGAGAAATTGTATGTATTGCAGATCTTTTGTAGTGACTTGTAGGAATCCGTATTGTTGCTTGTGAGTGAACCGACATTTCACTTCTATTCCGAATTTTAATGAATGACCTTCATTCATTCATTGACCTCTTTATTCGCAGGGGATACATGTCTTCTACGACGATCTCCTGGAAGTATTTTGTAGAAGATCCATTATTTCTGCATCAAGTCCACCTTTTCACCAATTTCAGGTGGGTTTGTTGGGTTGCATTCGTTTGTAGAAAGGCGGATCCTTCTTTATTGGTCTCCCGTATTGCCATCTCAATCAACAGGCATTGGTAGGGATTGTCGTAGGAGTTCGCGCATCGAGGTCTTGTAGTTTGAGTTTCCTCGTGTGTGATCCAAGTTTCGACCTTTGCATGTATTGAGTCCAAGTTCAATTTCATCCAAACTTGAATTCATCAAATTTATAAGTCCTCGCTTAATGTCGTATGGCCTGAGTTCGAATACGAGCTCAGAGTCTTTGTCCATACAAGATGCAAGACTGAGTTCCTTTGTGTTATTGAAGGTTCAAGCTTTTGTTCAAGTCCCCTATAGTTCAGCTCAATTACTCGCTTGACTTTAGATTGCTTGAGCTATTAATGTTCAATTTGAGTCCAGAATGCAAGTTCAAGTATAGGTCCCCTGCAGTCCGAGTCTTGTTCAAATAATTGTTCAAAGTCTTCTGGAGTCTTTGTAGGTTTGCTTTCATGTTCAACTTGATTTGGATTTGGTTAAGACTTTGGTTTTAATTTGATCTTTTATAAGTCAATTGAGTTTTGTTTTGATCCTCTGCTCGTGTTCAATCACAACTCCGAGTTCACTATTATTCATTTGAATTCAAACAGGTCCGAGTACGAGTCTCATTTTTGTTCATTTGATGTGCAAATCAAGTCCAAGTATGGTCCGTCTTCACCCGAAATTTCAGCAGCCTCCCGGCGTCTCCCCCGTTTAGGGGAAAACTACGAGAAAACTC
>NW_021319842.1:184514-189539 GCF_001605985.2 Dendrobium catenatum | reverse complement strand
TTCTTCTTTTTGTACCACAGTCACTTTAGTTTCTAGCATATTCATGAATACCCACCTCTTTTCCTTCTGTTTACTGGATTCTTGACCCTTCAGGCTTTCTACCGTTACTCCTGGACTCAGTTACGCTTTCTTCCCTTCTTCTTAGTTTTTTGCTTTGTACTTGTACTAATAATGCTTTATATTTTGTGCAGGCTGCTTACAGGAAGGGGATCCGAGTTTCAGCCAATTTACTGCTTCAGAAGACTTCAGTTTTGGTACGTTTTTACTTTGTTTGTACTATTTTTTTCTTTCTTTAGCTGCTTTCTGACACTTTTTTTTTGCTCTGTGCAGGCTTCAAGAGGAGCGGGATACTTTTTCACGGGCCACTTCGGGAGACCTCTATTTCAGGTACAAGCTTCTTTTTTTGTAGTTTCTTACATATGTTTTTTTATGATTCTTCCTCTTTCTGCTGACTTCTCTTTTACTTTGTGCAGGTCCTAAAAGTGCATAATACCTGGCCTTTGGAAAGAGAAGAATGTGGACTTCCTCTTCAGATGTAGTTTAGGAGACAGATTTTAGTCCTCTGTGAAGGACATTGTACTCTTCTTTTTCTTTCAGCGTATGTACAATTATAAAAAGATGATATTTGTAGACTTGTATATGAATTCTGAATGAATAAAATAAAGTAATTTTATAAATCCTCTTGTTGACGAGCTCTCTTTTTTTACTGCCCTTGAGACTTCTTGGGTTGTACTCTGACTTGTGCTCCTGGTATTTTAAATATTTATTTAGGGATCTTGGCATACAGCGTGATGTCGACCCAAATAAATATTTAAAATGCCCCCAGCCTTTTAGGACACTTGTAGATATTGTTCGGGATGCTTCTTTTCGTAGTTTTAGACTGAGTCGTAGTTTTAGACTGAGTCACAAGATTTAGGTTCTTCTGTCCTATTTTTTGTACTGTGGGCATTGATGGAGGATTGCCTGATTTGTCTCTACTGACTTGTCAGGTGATTTTTTGTACCTTCGGCCCTATGCTTTCTTGCTTTGGAGGGCTTGTTGAAGGAGTAGATGCCGGTGACCTAAACCCATAGGTTTGTATTAGGTCGATGGCGAAAAGTCATCGGTCTAGAGCTTTGTGCATAACAGACTTGTTGATGACAGAATCCTTTTAGTTCAGCCATAGACTTTTCACGAACTTTGGGATAATTTTCTTCGGTCCTTTCCTTTGTGCTTTGGCGGCTTGTTGAAGAAAAATTCCTTCGATCCTCGCTTTGTGCTTTGCGGATTTGTTGAAGGATTTGCAAGTTCTGGAATCAGTTGATAGTACCGAACGTAGGTAGTATCTTGATCCTTAACCACGTAAGAAGACTTTAATCTGGTCACTTGAGTTCATCAGATTGGCAGAGCTGAAATTTAACAGCTCTTCGTCCTCTATTTGTTGAGATGGGGGTTCCTCTACTGCGGCCTTTCTTATGTCTTGTTGAGTAGATGGAGCTGCCAGCGATCCGGCCATATTTGGGCTTGTTGGATCCGACCTTTACACCCATTCAGCCTTCAGACTTGAGCTATAGGAATTGCGCTCCCCAATGCTGATTTTATTGATGTTGGTAGATTTGGAGTCATCCTTTGTGGTTGTAAATTTTTGGAGCCTATGAACATTTGGTAGTCGCTCGAGACTCATCCTTCCACTGGAACTTTGATTCTCCAGTCATTTGGGGAGAATTTTCTAGACTACTATCACTTGAACTGGTCGAGTCAAATTTGCCTTCGTACTTCCTACAGTCCCTACTGACGGGTTGACGAAGTGGGGGTTCTGCTACTACGGCCTTTCTTATGGCTTGTTGAGTAGACGAAGCTGCCAGCGATCCGGCCATATTTGGGCTTGTTGGATTCGACCTTTTACTCCCATTCGAACCTTAAGCTTCAGGCTGTTGAAAGACTTCAAGCTTCTTCGGCTCAATTTTGTAAGTGTGTAGCCACAAAAGTCTCTTTCTTTACTTTTGAGTCTTTGTTTGTTGTAAAAGGTGTTGTCTCTATCTTTTGAATGATTACCTGCATATGTTTTGGAAAACAAATATTTGTATTCTTTAGCACAAAAGAATATTTGAATTGATAATTTTAATATTTATTCGGGGATCTCGGCATGCAGTGAGATGTCGACCCGAAATAAATATTTAAAATGCCCCCTGTCTCATAGGGACATTTTAGAATGGAATATATTTTGAATATAAAATTTTAAATATTCATTTTGGGATCTCGGCGTATAGCACGATGTCGACCCAAATGAATATTTAAAATGCCCCCTGTCTCGCAGGGACATTTTGGATAGGCTTGTATCTTTGAGATTTTAATTATTTATTTGGGGATCTCGGCACACAGCGCGATGTCGACCCAAATAAGTATTTAAATGCCCCCAGTCTAATGAGGGATTTTGAAATACATTCTCGCTATACTAGAGAATTTTAAAATATAAGCATGCATTGATAACTATGTATATAAAATATTGTTCATCACAAAATACATTAGTTATGGAATTTTTATGCATGATATTTCTTTAGATGTCGATCGTTGATTGGAGGCATAGGCCTCTGACCGTTCAGATCGATCAATTGATAAGCTCCTCCTTGGTACACCTTCTCGATGACGAATGGGCCTTCCCAGTTAGATACAAATTTGCCGCCAATTTTTTGATGTGAAATGATTGGTCTTCTCAGCACCAAGACAAACTCTCCTTCTTGAAATGATCGAGGATGCACCATTCGATCAAAAGACTTTGCCATTCTTCCTCGGTATATTTCCAAGTTTTATTGGGCTTGTAACCTGCGTTCATCAAGTGCGTTGAGCTCCTCCATTCTGAGACGAGCATTTTGCTCTAGAGTGAGATCATTCTGAATTGCTATTCAAAGAGACGGTAGTTCAATCTCCAATGGCAGTACGGCTTCAACACCGAACACCAATGAATAAGGAGTGGCTTTAGTTAGTGTTTTGTAAGTTGTACGATAGGCCCATAGAGCTTCTGCCATCTTAGTATGCCACTCTCTTTTATTCTTGGTGAAAATTTTCTTCAACAATTTCACCAGCGTCTTGTTGAAGTCTTCTGCCAAGTCGTTTTCCTTTGGATTGTATATGGACGAATATCACCAATCGATTTTGTGCCAATCAATGAATTTATAATTTTTTGTACTCTTGAATGCAGTACCGTTGTCTGAGATTATGCGGCGTGGTACACCAAATCTGTAAACAACATTGTGGGTAAAGAAATTGATCACATGCTCCGATGTGACCTCTCTGAATGGAGCCGCTTCTGCCTACTTTGAAAAGTAATTCGTCGTTGCCAGAATGAAACGGTGTCCCGTTGATGAAGGCGGATCTATTGAACCAATTATGTATGTTCCCTAGCATTCGAATGGCAAGGAAGCTATTGTTGGGTGCAGCGGATTTGGTGGCTGATGAATAACATCACTGTGAATCTGACACTAGTGACACCTCTTAGCGTGGTCAATACAATTTTTTACCATTGTCGGCCAATAGTAACCCATCCTCTTGATTTTAGCGACCATTTTGGGACCTGACTGATGTGGTCCGCAAAGCCCTTCGTGGACTTCTGATACCACTTTATCAACTTCTTTGGTCCCTAGACACCTTAGCCACATTTGATCAAAAGCTCGTCTGTATAACGTATCATTAACAAATGCGTATCGCAATGTCCTTTTTCGAATTTATGCGGCCATAGACTTTTCTGTCAGTAGTTTTTTTTCCTTGAAGTAGTCAATGAATGGCTGTCTCCAATCATTTTCGACTTCAGTATCTAAACAATGCCACCATGATTCTAAAGCTTGACTAGCTTTACTTCTCTTGGCCACATGATGTTCTTCTAGATAATTCTACATAACGATCTGATGGAGAGGCTGAGGTTTAACTGGAGTTTCATCCTACTGACTTGAATCCGGAATTCCTTCTTCCCTCAGGAATTGTAATAGAGCGGGCTCCAAGACCCTACGAGTGTAAACCCCGATGAATATAGGACTCTCCTCATTGATGTTCGTCATTTCTTTGGCTAATTTGGCCAGATAATCTGCTTTAGCATTCTATCCTCGAGGAGCTTGAGCCATTTTGACATTTGGAACTTACTTCAGAAGCTCACGGGCTCGCCGATGGTAATGGGACAATTCGACTTTGCCAACCTTGTAGATACCGAGGACCTGATTTATCACGAGCTGAGAATCACCGAAGATTTGGAGATGTTGGATTCTGACATCGATCGCAATCTCCAACCCCGCTAATAAAGCTTCGTATTCGGCTTCGTTATTGGTCCGAGGTTCAGTCAAACTGAACGAAAGTCTCATTATACCTCCCTCCAGTGCTATGAAAATGAGGCCAATTTCGACTCGGGATCTTGCAATATTTGGAGGTCGGACAGGTCTGATAGATGATGCCCCATCAAAGTACATCTCCCAGAATGGTAGCTTTTCATCCTCCTCGACCTGCATTATTTGCTCATCGGGCAAATCATCATTTAGTGGAGAATCGGCCGGAATTGGGTGTGCAGAGAGGAAATCTGCCAAGGCCTGTCCTTGCACCACCTTCTGTGGCATGTATATGATTTCAAACTGCAATAATAATACTGCCCACCTGGCTAAACAACCTTTCAACGCTGGTCTTGTAATCAAGAACTTCAGCGGATCGATCTTTGATATCAGTGTGATTTTATGGGATAGCATATAGTGGAGGAGTTTCTGAACTGCGAAAATCAGTGCCAGACAATGCTTTTCAATTGGGGAATAATGACTTTCTGCTCCAATCAACCTTAGGCTGATATAGTAAAGCGCATTTTCTTTGCTTTCTTCATTATTCTAGGCCAATAGTGCTCCGAGGCACTCTTCTAGTGCTGTTGTATACAGTATAAGAGGCTTCCCCAGAATTGGCGCTGCTAGAATGGGAGGATTTAACAAGTATTTCTTGATACTATCAAATACTTCCTGACATTCTGCATCCCATTTGAAACGAACGTCTTTTTTCATTAGCTTTGAAAATGGCTGGCAC
>NW_021319842.1:183430-183858 GCF_001605985.2 Dendrobium catenatum | reverse complement strand
TCATGATTCTCCTCTTCACGAACTCCCGTGGAATATAGCACATTCTTTGGCACAGTTCCATTTTTACGGGGAGGCAGATAGAGAGTGGCGAGTTCTTCAACTTTATGCACCTTGTGCGAAATGAGTTCTTTGAATTGTTGTAAAGGAGCACGCGTAACTACGAGTACACTATCTGAAATTGATAGGCTGTCAATTCTTCTAGAGAACACATTCTGCACCGTGTTCATGTAAATGGAGTCGTAGTCATAATCATCATTTGAAAATTCAACATGCCTACTCCATTCATCTGTGGACTGGCATACTCTTCGAGATTTGGCAGGAGTATCATCATCTTCATCTGTGTCACTCCCAAGATGAGGTACATATTTCTTCTCTTTGGGAATGGTCGGTGCCTTGGGAAGAGTCGGCGCTGCCTTCTTTCTCCCCAC
>NW_021319842.1:178321-183363 GCF_001605985.2 Dendrobium catenatum | reverse complement strand
TTTGCAGCCTTTGAGTTTGATGCTCTAGCTTCGAGAGAGCTCGAAGACTTTTGCTTCTTTGGCATGAAATATCGTGCATCTTCATAAACTGTTGCTTCATGAACTGTGAAAGGCTGAATGTCACCAGAGATCCTGAATTCTTCTCCATCTTTGAGATATTTCATACACTGGTGTAATGTTGACGGGACAATGCCATACTCATGCAACCAGGGACGACCTAGTAGCGCCTTGAATGAAGTATCCGCGTCAATCACATGGAATTTAGCTTCTGTGTGGAGCTCTCCAAATACAAGAGGCAGCATAAATGACCCAAGAGTCTTCTGCCCTTTCTCGTTGAAACCATGCACCATCAGCTTATCTGGCCCGAGGTGTTCCACATCAAGGCAGAGGGATCTCAGTGCTTATAATCTTATTAGATTGACGGATGATCCAGGATCGATTTGGATCGGACTGATAATCAGCTTATCGCTCTCTACAGTAAAATACAGAGGACGATTAAGGTCTGCAGTTCCGAGCATCATGTCCTCTTCGGAGAAAGTAATGAATGGCTCATTACGAGTTTGTAGAACTTCAGTCTAACTACGTTCAGCAAAAAACATCTCGTATCTTTCGGGATCTTTGAGAGCCTGAATTAGAGTCTCTTGAAGGTCTTTAGACATCACCAAAGAATCGTATATACTGAGCTGTGCTGGAATTTTTCTTAAATGGGATAAGATATTATAATCTATCCCCTTGGATGAAGTGTTCTTTTTCTTAGGATCTTCAGGGATAATATCATCGTTGATAACTATCTCTTTCTCCTTGTCTTTATTGGACACCCCTTTCTTCGATGGAGGCGATAGTATCTTGCCGCTTCTTAACTGCACTTGAGCAATCTCTTCCGGTTCAGAGTCATTTAACTATATTTTCTTCAGAGTCAGCCATCATTACGTCTAGGGACTCATCTGTTGATTCAGAATCACAACCCAGGTTTACATGTCCCTTCCGAGACGCTATGCTAGGGTCTGATTCGTCTCCCTCTGGAAAATATAAATCCTCCTCCAAACTATAATTCATTGGCAAAACCGTCATACAGGATTCAGAGGGTACTTCTTCTGTGTATTTCTCTTTTATCCAGGTACTCGGCACCACTGAGATGACCCGACATATATCTTTGGGAAGAGAATTCTCATCATCTTCTTCAGCTTCATCAATTTTAAGCTCTGTCATAAAATCAGCGAGCTTGATAGGTCACCTCACAGTCTGATAATATTCATCCAAACTATTGATAACTCTCTGAGTTGCAGTCATTTTCTCCTTGAGCTTTTTCAACTTGGTCTTTTTCTTGGAGGATTTCACCCTTCCAGACTTTGAAGTGCTAGCTTGATTGGAGAGTTGTTTAGAAATAGGAGCTCGTATCATCGGCAGTGCCTTCAAATTTATCATAGGCTCAACAGGAGACTTCCACTTTACACCTGGAACTCCTTCAAGCTGCTTCAACATTTTCACAGTCTTCTTGGAGACTGCAGTCTCCCACTGTTCTTCTTGAATTGGCTTCTTTCTTCAACCAGGGGTACGGAAGAGGATGTGACCACCAGAGTTGATTCCTTTGTAGGGTGAGACAACACACTATCGGACAGTGTCAGCTCCCCCTTTTGATATTTTCTTTCAATCCAATCCTTGAAGATGTAGTAATCTTCAATAGTATGGCTGAGTACCCGATGATATGGGCAATAATTTGGGTCACCAGTGTGTTTTTACTCTTCGGGTCTTTTGCATTCAGGTAGTTCTAAACCCGATTTCAACACTTGTCGAAATAATTTGGCGACACTCTCCCTCTTGAATGAATATTCTTTATTCATTTTATCTTTGAGGGACTGGAACGTTCTATCACCAGTTCCTATTGCCTGTCTCGGGCGTTCTCCTCCACCTTGATAAGTCTGTGGCTTATCATTTCCCCCTAATATCAGCTTCGGTTGGGAGTTGGGGTTGTAGGCCTGTTTGGGCTTTTCATGATATTGCATCGGCTATTTTCCCTTGTCTACATTGTAAATCACTTACTTTTCTCTATCAACTCTAGAGAAGAACGTAGAGTCTGCTTCACCTCTTCTAGCACCCGGGGCTTTAGCCTTTTGGGGCTTATCAGAGTGATTTTCTGATCTTGACAAATTCAGTTTCTCAAATTTGGCCACTCTATCGACTAAGTCTTGAAATGTGTTGATTGTAGCCATGCACAGGATGGGTTACATCTTGTCATCAATGTTGCCCATTAACAACTGTACGGCATGCTCTTCTTCGAGTTGCTTCTCACATTTCATGCTCAGGTTTCGCCAACGAGTGATATATTTGGTCACTGATTCTTCTCTTTTTTTTTTATCCAAAGCAAGATCAGCGATCGTTATTTTCTCTGTTGCACTTGTAAATCTCTTCACGAACATATTTTCCAATTCTGCGAAAGTCTTCACAGAATCATTCGGCAGTTCAGCATACCATTCGAAAGCAGTCGCTGTTAAACTACTAACGAACTGTCGGAAGAGTAGGGTGTCATTGCCTCTTGTGTTCCCGCAGGTAGCTTTAAACTGTGCCAGATGCTACCTAGGGATGTTATTACCATTGAAAGTGTTGAACTTTGGGACCGAATACCCTTTCGGGTATGTTACTTGGTCATATTCGGCAGGATACGGACGACCCTTGCCAACCAATTTTTAGCTTGATCAACGGCTATAATAGCCCTAATCCTTTTTGTGATTATTCCTTCCAACTGTGCAGTGGTCACAGGTTCAGAAGTACTTGCAATATTTTGTGGAGTGGGCTGACGGATGACATTATGAGCCTCGTGACCACCTTCAGGAATACCTCGTACTCCCGAGACTTGAGGCATTTGAAAATTTGGAGGATCCGGAGGAGGATTGGGCATGGCGCCAACAACAACAGTTCTCTGCATCATCTACATCATTGCCCCCAATTGAGCCATCTTCTCAGTCATCTTCTTATTCAACTCAGAGATTTCTCATTCTTTAGCTCTCATTTGTCGCCTCATATGTCTTTGCATGTCTGTAAGCGTGACATTCTCGTCAGCGAAGGGATTCTCCTCAGCTTCTTCTCTTTCTTCTTCTGCTTTGGAATGACCACCTCTGCCAGTGGTGGACCCAGCTTCACGACGACGTTGATAAACTCGCCTAATCGGCGGTTGTTGATCATCATCATCTTCATCGTCATCGTAGTAAACTTCCTCGTTAGAATTGGTGTGTCTCACCATGTAGACCACCTCCACGTCCAATGTGTTATTTATTTCTTGCATTTCTTCTTCTAGATTTTTCTCTAGAAATTCATCTATGTTTTCTTCAATATTTTTGTCCCCTTCAAGATATTCTTGTATATTTTCATCCTCTTCAAGGAATTCCTCTTCTTCAATGTTGTCTCCCCCTTACATATTTCCTTCCTCTTCTAGTACTCGGATCTCTGAGCGGCGCCGCCACTGGATTTCCGATTCTTGGTTAGGCACGGGGACTTCTTCAACTAGCAGACTGCGGTCAAAGTTGGTTTCTTCTTTTGGAGGAGATGGAGGGCGACGAGATCCCCTGGAGGATTCTACAAGGTGTCTACCGTCTGGAGGAATGTCATTATGGGTCCTTTTTGAGGCCCACTTCTAACGTTGTTTGTTGACGGGGGCGGATCTCCGGGAATCCTCACCGGATGTCACGCCCAGATCAATCCTCCTTTATCTTCTTTCTTTCTTGTTTCTTTGAGGCTTTGGCCTCCAGACTTATTTTCCTTTCCACCGGGACCTTTCAGCAGTGGATCCCTGAACCTGCGGTTCAGGTGTCACACCCCGATGTTCACCAAGTAGAATATACTACCTTTCTTTCCTCTCCACCGCAACAGATATTTGTTCTCTTGGTGGAGTCCTTCTGGCTTCGACCATCAGTGGTCGTTGGTATCTTCTTTTATTCAATCCCTTCTCCTTTACTATTTTCAGGACTCTGTATACCCGAGCTGAAAGAGTTTCAGGCTCTTTCTTCCTTGGAGGAATTGGGGCTTCAGGTCGTTGATCCCGAAAGGATTTCTTCAGCTCACCAGTAGAGCTGTTTCTTTTGACCCACTTCAGATTTGCAAACCATTCCGGGTTGGAATGTTAGCTTCAGACTCTTGGGCCGGCAGATTAGATGGGTGGACTGGGAGTTGTTGATTCTGAGCTCGGAGCTCAGCGTTCATCTTCCTTCTTTGCCTCCTTGTAGGCCTTCCTCTAGATGAGGAGGCCTCAGCATCGTATTTCCCAGGTGCAGATAACCTGGTCGGCAGAGGTGTGGTGTTTGTAGTCACCACAGAGACTCTTCCACCATTCACAATTCTTCTGGTGGTAAGGGCCTCAGGCTGGGATAGCCTTTCAAATACAGAAATTCTCCCATGAGAATTTTTAGCAACAGGTTGTTGTGCCGACAGATGCATACGAAGGATAGGAGCTTCATCAGGATTGAGTCTTCTGGAAGACTTCTCAGCATTCCTACCATTCACAGGAATGGCGGTATTCCTTGCAGCAATCACCGGGAAGTCAATACTACCAAACTGGATGGTAGCTCTGGCATTTTCGGTCTCAATAACAGCATTCGCCAGCTGAATCCTGGCTCCTTGTCCCAGTTGGACAGTCATCAGGGTGTTATGTAGATCCATCTGCATAAATGAAAGGCAAGGGAAAGTAATCAGAATCTGATACATCACCCCGCACTTTCAAAATGCAGAGAGTTGCACATAAAACAAAAATAAAAGCAGATATCATTAGCAAGCAATTAAAATAATACAAATTTAAAAACTGCTAAATGCATATGAATTCACTGAATGATCATTTTTTTTAGAAAATTCAAAGTTTTGAATTATTAAAAGATAATTCTGAAAGACTCAAAATTTTTAGTACGATTTGGTATAGCTGCTACTATAGCTTATGAATGACTAGCCAGAGATGGAAAGAGAAACCATTCCCCAGTAGAGTCGCCAGAAATCTGTGGGCTCCAAAAATTCGGCCTCGGCCTCCACTCGCTTTTCTTTCGCGGCGAGGGAGTTTTAAC
>NW_021319842.1:157692-176802 GCF_001605985.2 Dendrobium catenatum | reverse complement strand
GCAAGGTAGAAAGTTATCTCCACAGTGAGCAGCTCCCGTTCTTGCACCCGATCAAAATGTCGGAACTTCCGATCGAACAGGAAGGGAAGTCGTCGGGGGAGGAGTCGGACGGCAGGGAGGAGTTCGGCACAGGTAAGAGTATCTCTCTTTCTCTCTCTCTCTCTCTCTCTCTCTCTCTCTCTCTCTCTCTCTCTGTGTGTGTGTTTGGGTTGAAGGAGGTGTGGAGGTCGGGTAGAGGGAGCTCGGACGGGAAGAAGTAGTGCAGCGAGAGAGCTAGGGGAGAAGAGTCGTGTGTTGAGAGTTGTGGGAGAGAGTCGTGTATTGAGGAGTTGCTCTCTCTCTCTCTCTCTCTCTCTGTGTGTGTGTTTGGGTTGAAGGAGGTGTGGAGGTCGGGTAGAGGGAGCTCGGACGGGAAGAAGTAGTGCAGCGAGAGAGCTAGGGGAGAAGAGTCGTGTGTTGAGAGTTGTGGGAGAGAGTCGTGTATTGAGGAGTTGAGCAGGGATCGGTATTTAATGAAGAGGATGGAGCTATGGATCGCAGGATTCGAGCAGGAGTTCCAGGAAATGACACAAACGGCGCCGATTCCAGCTGAATTTGTGGTTGCAGCGGGATTTACGGAGATTTGAGTGATTTCTCAACGGATACGAGGTTAGTCTGATTTCCATTTTTGTTCTTTTACACATAGGTCAACAGTGTTTTTATTGGGTTGGTAGGGATGAAGATGTCTTATTTGGATAAAAAGGATGTTAATAGGATTATTGGGGAGGATTGGAATTTTTTTCACCATCCTACTAATGGTACTACATGTGGTATTCTTGTTCTTTTAAAGAGGTCAAATTAAGGGTACTTTTGATGCTTTTTTTTTTAAATTCATCTCAGGTTGTATTTGCGTGTTTCCATATTTCGAATAAGGAATGTTGGAATATTGCAACGGTGTATGGGAGTAAGGATATTTGTGATAAAAGATGATTATGGGAGAATCTTGAGAAGGAAATGGTGCGTGATATTCCCTCTATAGTGGAGTGGACTTTAATTGTATTTTTTTCCAAGGAAGAAAAAAGAGAGGAAAAAAATTTATCTTCTCCCAAGGTCCTCATGAAATGAAGGCCTTTTTAGATAACAATGATTAGCATGATACATGCATTATTGGACAAAGGTATACTTGGTGTAATAATAAGGATGGTAATTCAAGGATTTTGGAAAGGTTGGATAGATGCTTAATAAATTCTATAGCTCTTCAACAGGTTCCTTATGTTGTAGTAAGGCATCTAGCGAGAGTGGCATTAGATCATTCTCGTATTATTTTTAAGCTAAATGATAAATCGAGGTCAATTCACAAATTTACTAGGTTTGACGATGTTTGGAGATCCTGCCCTGTTGTGTCGAATGTGGTACTTAAAGCTTAGAAAAAAATAAATTTTGGTAATGATGCTGAAATATTTAAGAAGAAGTTGAACATAATGTTGAAGGAATTTTTTTATTGGACTATAACAAAGTAATGGAATTATATTCTTTGAAGGAGGCTTTGAAGAAGGACATCATGGAGCTGCAACTTAAAGAAAGCATGGAAGATGGTATTAATCAACGTAATCTACTTCTATTAAGGAGTAAAGTGAGAGAGCTGAATGTTACTTTGGAACAGTTAGGAACTTGGTGGGATCAGAGAGCTAAATTGAGATGGATACAAGAATGTGACACTAATTCAAAATTATTTTATTATTATGCTTCTGCTAGAAGAAATGACAAGTAAATTAATCAAATAAATGAAGCTACTAAAGGCCATGTGGTAGATGAAGATAGAAATGAAGTTGCTTTCTATAAATTTTTCAATTAGAAATGGAAGCCAAGGGATTGCAAGAATTTGGATTGGCCAGAATTTTTTATTCATCAGTGAATTTATAATGCTAAATGGGATATGCTTAGTGCTTATTTTACTAAAGATGAAATGCTTGAAGCTATCAAGCACTTGGGGATCAATAAATCTCAAGGTTTAAATGATATTACAATGTCATTTATAAAGTTCAACAAGAGTATTATCATATATGATTTATGGAGAATAGTTAATAGAATTTTGATAAATTTAGTGATGCATCCTAAATGGAGGGATACATTAATTGTTCTAATCCAAAAGTTGAATAATCCAATGAAGCCATCACAATCTAGACCCATTAGCTTGTGCCAATCGATTTATAAGGTGATGGCTAAAATGAAAATGAATCAAGTAAAATGTTGTTTACCTATTATCATTACTTATGATAAAATTGCTTTTTTGCCTGGTAGATCTATGACAGATCATTGTTTATTGGATCAAGAAATCTTTAATAAGTTATGATTTTCTAATTCCAAGAAAGGACTAATGGAAGTTAAAGTTAATATGGAGCAAGCACATGATAGTATGGCTTGGCCACCTCTAGCTAAGTCATTAAGTTTGTTTGGTTTTCCTCCAAGTATCATTATTCATATTATGGAATGTGTTCAAAATGTGATATTCTCTATACTTACTAATGGTAGAAGGACGGGTTCGATTGAAGCTAAAAGTGGATTAGGCAAGGATGCCCACTCTCCCCATATTTGTATATACTATGCTCCTAGTTGATTTCTAATACAATATTTCAAATTGGTGCGAAAATGGGTATCAAGGTATGTTCTTAATCAGAAAAAATTACACATTTATTATATCATAATGATGTATTATTATTCCGTGATGCTTCTACGAGAGAAACTAGTTGTATGAAGAAAATTTTGAAGGATTTCTGTGGGTGGACCGGCTAGAAAGTGAATAATATGAAGTCTCATTTTTTTTTAGGAATTCAGTAAAGAAAAGGAGCATGAAGAAAATTTCTAAAAAGTTGGGGTTCAAGAGAGTGAAAGAACTGTAATATTTGGGTGTGAAGATGGCACTAAGAGAGGTTGAAAGCTCCGATTTCCAATTTATTTTAGACCATGCATTGGAAAGGTTAAATGCATGGGGTAATAGATGTCTTTTATTGACGAGAAGAGTTCTTCTGATATAAAGTACTTATTTTTTTGCTGCCCTTTTTTTATCTACATATTCTTTGGTCCTTAAAGGAATTCTAAATGAGTTGGATAAAATCTGTGGAGATTTCTTATGGTATAAAGACAAAGGAAGGAAAGGCTTACACTATATTTTATGGGAAGGTCTTTGCAAACTGAAGTTGCTTGGCGAATTTTGTCTTCATTTTTCAGTTGATAAAGTTTGACCTTAGAGTTCTAGAATTACTTTGAAATTTATTCAGAATCCACTTATTTATGTAATCTATCTATCATTTCAAAATATGGAAGTGATGTGTGGAGTAGTATGGTTAAAAGATGAAATTCTTCATCGTGGAAAATTCTGCTGGATTGAGAAAAGTATTTAAAAAATATTGTGGGATGGAAGTTCGTGAATGAAAATAAAGTGAGTATCATGAATGATACATGGATCTTTGATAAGCGTCTTAATAGGTGGTCTACTTATGTTAATTGTGTAGAATTTCATAATGAATCAGTTATGAATTTTATTTCAAAGAATGGACGCTTGAATTGTTTGGAGTTGCAAAAAGCTTTTAATGAGGAGTTGGTTTTGGCTTTCAAACAAATTCCTTTATTTCTAGAATTCTAGGAAGATTGCATTGAGTTTGTTATGCAGGATTTGGGCAGATCAGTCACTTCTCTAACATTTGAATCTTGGATGGAATTTGATCTGCATCAGACGGTGATGGAATAGAGCCAAACTGAGACATTTAATTATATTAGGAAATTCATGCTTACTCGTAAGGTTGAAATGTTTTAGTGGAGGTTATGTATGAATGCTCTTCCCACTAGCTCTTTTCAAATATATAAGAACTTATTGCAATCAAATAGATGTGCTAGAGGGTGTTATGCGGTGGAGAACCAAGAGCATGTGGCAGTTCATTGTATATATTTGCTTCCTATTTTGTGTATGCTTCATGAACGAGGGTTTCAGGTTCCTATCTTTGAATCTTTTATAAAGTGTTTAAAGGAGTTGGAAAGATTGTCTAAAGTTAATATGAATATTGTATAATTATAATATATAACAATTTATTTTTCATGGAAAGGCTAGGACAAAATAAAGCTTGGCTTGGCTACCTCATCGGTTAATTTCTTGTCTTCAAATATTTTAACATTAAAGCTTGGCTTGGCTACCTCATCGGTTAATTTCTTGTCTTCAAATGTTTTAACATACATTATGCAGTCATCAATGTATCCAATACTAGAAAACTTGGATGCTGATCTCCGATTGGAGTCTCCTAATGTTTGGCATCTTCCACCTTTAGATTGGATCAAGATCAATGTGGATTCTTCTCTTATGAAATCATATAATGCAAGTATTTGAGTTATTATTAGTGATCATAAGGGGTAATTTTTTTCATGCTATTGGCAAGTAGTTGACACATTGGGATGTGTCTTCTCTTGAGCTACAGGTTGTTATCTTACTTAGAGTGAATTTGCAAAGTTGGATGCTGCATTGCAAGAGAGTAATTATCGAAGGAGGCAATTCAAATGTTATTAAGTGGAATCAAGAGTCCTTAAAGAAGGCAAAATGGCAACAAGATGAGGAGTGGAATAAAGATCTGATTTTTATTATTGATTATAATAATGTGATCTTTCATTTAATCTCCAAAAATTGTAATGAAGTAGCCAATTTTTGTGCAACTTTAGCTTTGAGAAGTAGTTTTTTTTATGGTTTTTGTTTGAATTGCATTCATTCTTCTTTGTTATATTTGATGAAGGAGTGTAAAAACTATTTTTAGTTTCTTGTAAGTTCTTTTTCTTTTAATGCAAATTGCAACTTTCAAAATAAAATAAAAAAATGTAAAATAAATAAAAAGAAGAAAATACATCTAAAAGCCAACAATAAAAATAAGAACTCTATTTATTTCTCCCTCTCTCTCTCTCTCTCTCTCTCTCTCTCTCTATAAACTACTAAAAAATAGAAAACTACATCAAATACCAAGGATAATTTCAAGTACAACTCAAAATCTTCCTCTTCATCATCCATGAGCATCTCAAGCATGTGGGTGCGACCCAAATGGATTATATATAGGAGCTTAAGGGAACTGCAACTCTTTAGAGTACTCAAAAAATGGACTACTTCTAAACGTACTAATTAAAGCAGTATTTAAATTAAAAGAGTATTAGTGGTTTCTTTCTTGGTGGTCCATAAAGTTATTCAGCAAAAATTTTATTTCATTTTGTCACTCCTTAGAATCATCACAAAAATCTAGAACCTTAAACATCTATATTCTCAAGGTTTCCAGTTGCTCACCCGATGTTTTAAGAGTCCTAGAGCTTTTGCTCTTCCTAAGCCAACTAGTTAACTTGGGATCACTAAGACCTCCCTTTTCCTCCACTAACACTTTATTAAAAATTTTAATTTTCTTCGGATGTGTGGGATGAAATGGGAAAAATTTTCTTCTATTATAATCTACCAACACACTGGTATTGAAAAAAATAATAAATCTAAGAAGGATGTCCCAAATTCACTAAAGTAATACCCTTGATGATGTAATTTAAAATAAGGGTAAATAAGTTTTCCCATATCATTAGTGAAACCATCCTAAATAGCATAGTTTAACACACACCTATCTTTGGTCACTTCACTAATATTTCTGTTTGATAATAAATAAGCAAAAAATAAATAATGTTGTGCTTTTAAATGTTGAATTAAATAAGTTGCATTAAAATTAATAATTTTTTAATTCCTCTTCTTCAAAAGTTCTCCACTATGGGGCCCACAAATAACTCGTAGAAAATCATTGGTATAAGAGTTCATAAACTAAAAAGTGTATACTCATCATACTCAAAATTCCTAAACATGTAGAGGTGATTAATAGTAACAAAATCAAAAGGCTACGACTAACATACAACATAACCTCAATTATCCATAGTTTTAATAGCATTTATAAAATAATACTTACTATATCCATAACTGTAGCATGACGTTCTTAATAGAATTTCTACAAACCCTGATTAGCTTTGATTTCCATTGCAACCTTACCTATGTTTAGGAAGCCTCTATCATGAATAAACGGATTGTTAACAAAAAACACTACATAACACTATTCAGCCTTAGTAGATAAAAACTTCTGTTTATCTTAAAATGATGAAGCTTGATTCTTAGTACTGAACACTTTCGGTGCAACTACTTAAAATATATTAAAAAAAATGAGGATACATAAAACTTTGTAGAACTGAAGGTTACGGTCCCTAATAGGAATACCCTCAAATATAGAATTTTGATCCATCTTAACTATGATAAGATTCAGCTCAAAGTTATTAGCATAGATAGTACGTTAATTAATACTCTGGTAGATTCCATATATTATAGGATCAACATACTCCCTACGAGATCTAAATTCTCTTGAGCATGATTAGTTTAGCCTTCTTGAAAGCTAAAATAATTTTAGTTTTATTGATTTTTGTAAGGGTCCAGTCAATTTCACAGTCAGTTAATAAGGGTACCTTACTAGATCTACTATACGTTCAATAAAAATACATTCAAAATTATATAAATTAATTTAAATAATAATAATATTTTTTTCTTTTTAAATAATAATTTAAATGTAAATATAAAATGAATAAATAGTATACAAATAGAGTTAAATATGCAGCTAGTTTAATAAAATTTAAAATTATTATGTGCAAGTTATATATTCGATAATGATGTTGGAAACTTAATGCATGGGTTACTTGTGTGATGCTGACGCATAATACATGCATGAATTTAAATATTCTAAAGTTTTTTATTGGTATAGTTTTTCCAAAACATCACAAGTCTATGTGTCAATCAGGTCCTAATTTGATTTTGAGAGTGTTGATTCCAGGAAAAAATGCTTTGTTTACATGCAATTAAACTACTACTATCTACTAAAAATGCAAATTTTAACCTATTAGATAAAATTTAGGGTCTTCCAGTTTCTTCCACTTACAAAGAATGCAAAAAAAAAAAAGAGATACAAAATATTTAAAATGTTTTAGAATAATACATGTAAAATAATGAAGTTTTATAAAGGAGACTCTTAAATTTTTTCATGTTCATAAGAGCATATACATCTCTAGATGTTTTTGGAGCATGTAGGTGTGAAAGGCAGGTTTATGGCCATCTTAAATTGCTTATATAACTATAGAACCAAGAAGTTTAAACATCCTACAAATAGGCATGCTAATATTACATTTTAGTACTCTTATTAACTAAAAATATTGCCATTGTATGCATTAAATTAAGATTAAATATATTTAAAACATCCATAATTTTATTAAAGTCATGAGAGTCAATATTAGTACTTGTAATGTGTTAATATATTATCTCAAAACATAGTAAATAGTTAGACATTAATAAGATAGTAAACAAACCAAACCATATTTCTTGCATAAATGAGAATATGAAGGAGTAAAACTAAAGTGAAATGTTACCTGGATAGTACAAATGCAAGCTCTCCACATTCCTTTCTCCTTTTGATGTAAGATCCTTAATGAATGTATCATACTCTTTTCTAGCCTCCCTTAACTTGGCTCTAATGGGTCTCTAAAAAAATGTTCAACTAGACACAAAAGAACTCATATATAAAAAAATAAAAATTTATTTATAGCAAGTTCAAAAATAGCCTTAGGACCTACGATGCTTGACATAGGTGCTTTTGGTGTTGATAAATGAACTAGAACATCAACACTGAAATGCTTTCTCTACTATGACATTGGGTAGACTTGCCGCATTTGTTAGCAAAACTAGTGTGGCATTTGACTGAATCTGTATGTCTCATATATTCAATAATTAGTCAACATTAGTGTTTGAAAAGTTGAACATTGCAACACTTAAATAATCTCCCTATATCTATGGATTTTTAAGTTTTAGTGCTTTAATGCATAAAGGTCTGAGTGAAGAGTTTTTCAATGTGGATGTCTTATGCTACAACATATTGCACACTATGGTGCTCACATTAGTTATATTGGAACTCTAGTTTTCCTATAATTCTAGAAAAGTCAGTGCTGCAAAATTTGAATAAGGTATTCAGAAATTATGGATGATGATGCAGTGGTACCGAAATGAGGGTGCTGTGTTGCTGGATCAATACTTATAATACTTTGCCTTTTCATAAAATTTTTCTACATAATAATAGTTAAAATAAAAACATTCTGTGAATTCTAAGACAATAAAAAGAAAAATTTACACTTAATACTAATCTATGCCTTTCGATGGGAATCTCATTAGTCCCTCTTGAGATCGTAATGTTCAATGGGTAGAAAGTGTAAATGATATTGGCATTAAAATATCCTTTTTTAAAATATATAATTTAAGTTGGAGGAAACTCGCATATTTTAATTGTGGTAGCAATAATGATTAAAATAGATGGATTGCTAAACAACCCAACTCTATAAGATCATGTAACAACTCTTAACAACCCTTTAACAACAAGATCTTTCGACCGTTGTGCTCTATCTCCCATGGAGATTCTTGGGCAATCTAGGGCTTCTGTTCAAAAGAATCCTCTCATTCCTCTAGCATTCTAGATTGGATTTTTGTTTCTTGTTTGTAATCGCTAGCTTTATCATAATCCTTCTATGGTTTTAGTCTAAGGTTCTTTTAGGTTTTTGCTTTGGGAGATGATGACCTTGTCGTCATCTGTCCCCCCGATTGCTACCATCCCAAAAGGCCATTCTCGGTCCTTCAAGGATGTCATTTCAAGTTTCTCATCTTCTGCTTCCAAGCATAACTTTTTTCACACCTCATTCAAGGGCTTCCTGGCTCTTATGTTTGATGATATTGTGGTGTCTCAGTTAGCCGCACCTTTTGCTCTTACACTTGTTGGTAAATTTCTTTTACGAGGGCCTAATATGGATGTGATAAGGAAATTTTTTGTTAGCTTAAAACTATCGTGTGCTTTTCATGTTGGGTTTCTGTACTCTCGTCATATTTCTATCCAATTTACAAATGATCTTGATTATAGTCATCTCTTTGCAAGAAGGTCTTACTATATTCAAGATTATCAAATGTGGCTTGTTAAATGGACGCCAAACTTTGATCTGAGAGAGGAATCACTTATTGCACCTATTTGGATTTTTTTCCCTAATTTGAGGTTACATTTTTTTAATTCCAAAATTTTGTTTAGCCTTGTGTTGATTTTTGGGAGACCCTTACAAATGGATTAAGCCATTGCAACCATATCCGTCCTTCCATGGCTCATGTTCTTGTGGAACTTGATGTTTCTAAAAAGCACCCGTGTGAAGTGTGGATTAGTTCTGAGCTAAATGGGTATTTTCAAAAAGTGGAATTTGATAACCTACCTATCTTTTCCTCTCATTATAAAATTCATGGCCACGATGTTAATAATTCTATTAGGTTGTATCCCCAACATCGTAAGGATAAAATAGTGTCCAAACAATCTCAACATAATGATGATGCTCCTCTTATTGATAATGGAAGCTTACCTTCTATTGAGATTAAAGGAAATAAACCTAGGTTGGGTGATGCTCGTCCACTTATTGTTATTGGCAATGTCCCTTCCCATACTGCACCTATTAATATTGACTCAGATCCATCTATTATGGATGATCCCCATAATGCTCAACCTATTAGTACATTGGGTTGCAATTCTAATGATGTTGATAAGTTGAAAAACCAAGGACTTTCTAATTCTCTTCCTCTAAATATTGCCAACCCTTTTTGTTGGATGGATTATTTATTGAATACTAATAAAGCTTCTAATGTTGATACTACTCTATGTATTGTTCACCAACAGGGAGAAGTACTTCGTAATGATAGGAATAGCAGAGATATTAATTTGGGATTAAATGAAAAGGCATTGGTTGAAAAAGGAAATGTTGAACTTGGTTTAAACAATATTGCTATTGAGGATGAAAATGTTTTGGAGGAAGGTGAACATTCTCTAAAGGGTAAGGAAAAGGATTTCATTAATAGATGTAAGTCTCCATCTACTTCTCATATTAATTAAGATACTCTTACATATACTGATGATTTTTAATTCTCTGCTAAAGGCTTTACTAAATATGAAAATTATATTAGTTTCATTTAAACTCAAAGCAAGCATGGTAGGAAGAGCAAGAATCTTGTTTTACGATCGGGTAGAAATACCCATTCACATACTAGTCATTAGCCTTATTTTTATGTTTAAATCGATTATTTGGAATGTTAGGGGTATTCGGTGTTCTTCTTCTTGCTTGTGGGTGAAGAATTTATGTTGCATTCATGATATTTCTATTCTTATCTTACCTGAACCGCTTATCAATGTTTCTAACTTACTTAATACTACTATATTTCTTTGTTTTAGGCATGCTATTACTAATAGCGCTAATAAAATTTTAGTTTTTTGGAAAGATTCGGTTAGTATTGATATTCTTGGTAATTTTACTTACGTGTTGCATTCTACTATTGAAGATTTAAATCTTAATTGCTATGCTTCCATCATTTATGCAACTTCTTCTCGTGGGAATAGAAAACTTCTTTGGGAGTAGTTATCTAATTTTCATAGCATTTTTTAATCACCTTGGTTGGTGGGTGGTGATTTTAATACAATTTCTAACCATTCAGAGCGTATTGGGGGGTCTTCTCCTATTTTGCACTATATAAAGGATTTTAATACTATGATTATGGATTGTATTCTCATTGACATCGTCTTTTTCTGGTAACAAGTTTACTTGGAATCGAGGACAATTATGGCAAAGGCTGGATCATATTTTATTTAATGATAACTGGCTTAATTCCTTTAGTACTATTTTTGTTGAGCGTCTTAGTCAAACTCTTTCGTATCATTCACCTTTACTGCATAGCCTTGATAATAGATAGGTGAACTCTTTTCTTCAATTTAGATTTCAAAATATGTGGCATCAGCATGACTCATATTTTAATGTTATTTAGAACAATTGGAGTGCTCCCTTGCATCTTGATAACTCTATTTTGCACATGAATATACTTTGGTTCAAGTTAAAAAGTCTTAAGAACCTTACAAATTTGTTGAATCACATTGTTTTTAAAATTCTTTTTACTAATATTTTAAATGCTTAAGTTTTTGTTAATAATTTTGAGCTTAAATATCAAAGTTCTCCTTCTGATGCCAATTTTGCTCTTCTTAGAGAGGCCAATATAGCCTCTTTAAACTTGATGCTCAAGAAGATTATTTTTGTAAACAAAAAGCAGATACAAAGCATTTTCAAGAAGGTGATAACAATACAAAGTATTTTCATGCTTTGGTTAGCATAAGGATGGCTCTATTACTGAGAATGCTAAGGAATTTGCCTTGCTAGCTGTTTAACACTTTAAGGATAGACTTAACAAGGTGTTTCCCCTAGTACTATTGACAACTCTACTATTATCCCCAATCTCATTTCTGTAGAGGATAATGATTTGCTTTCTAAAATTCCTTCTTTAGATGAAGTTAAGGACATTGTTTTTGATATGAATGGTAACTCTGTTGCTGGTCCTGATGGGTTCACAACCAAATTCTTTCAAAAATCTTGGGGTATCATTAAAAATGATCTTTTTGCTACTATTCTAGATTTTTTTTGTTGGTCATACTATGCCTAAAATTTTCTCTTCTACTTCTATTGTTGTTATCCCTAAGAATAATGATGCTAATTTTTTGAATGATTTTAGACTGATTATTCTTTGCACTTTTTTCAGTAAACTCCATTCCAAAATTTTTATGAATCATTTAACTATTATTCTTCCTAAAATTATCTTTCCATATCAAATAGATTTTGTTAAAGGTCCTGTTATTTCCGATAACATTTTGTTGGCCCAAGAATTCTGCCATAATTTGGACGTTAAGGTGAGGGGTGGTAATTCCATCCTCAATCTTAATATTTCCAAAGCCTATGATAACATTAGTTGGAAATTCATTTATAATATTTTGTAGCTTTTTTGTTTTAACTCTCTGTTTTTTAACCTTATTAGAAATTGCATTGAAGGATCCCGCTTCTCTATTATTGTTAGTGGTAAAAGTTATGGTTTCTTTAATTCCTCTCATGATATTAGGTAGGGTGACCCTATGTCCACTGCTCTATTTATTATTGTTATTAATTATCTTTCTAGTAGTCTTTCTCACCTATTTGAAAATTATCCCAACTTTAATTTTAGGACTAGGGGAGGCTTTCCTATATCTCAGTTATGTTTTGCTGATGATTTCATCATTTTTATGAATGCTTCTCGTAATACGATGAATAAGCTTATGGATTTCTTTCTCTATTTTCAAACTATCAGTGGTTTATCTTTGAACAACCAAAAATGTTGTTTCCATATTTCTAAAAATCTGCATATGTATTATATATCAGATATTAAAGACCTTACTGGGTTTATGAATGGCCAGCTACCTATAAAGTATCTTGGTATTCCCCTTTTTAAAGGTCGCATGAAATCCTCTTTATTTGAAGATTTAATCACCTATGTGCAGAATAAACTTTAGTCTTGGGATTCTAATTTCTTGAGCCTTAGTGGTAGGCATACTTTTTTTAAAAGTGTTCTTTGTTCAATCCCTATCTATTCTTTCCAAACTTTGCTTCTTACTAAAATGTTGTGTAATAGAATTAACAAAATCATTAATAAGTTTTTTTTGAAAGGTACTAGTAGTAATAACAAATTTGCTTGGGCCTCTTGGGATAAATGTTGTAGGGTTTTAAAAGAGGGTGGCCTTGGTTGCAAAAGCATGGCTAACCTTGCCTACACTTTTTCCTTTAAATTATGGTTTAATTTTCTTGAAAAGCTTTCTTTGTGGGCTAAATTTATGTCTTCCAAATATTGTGCTGGGAAACACCCTACTACTTGTTATTTCAATCTTGGTGATTCTAAAGTTTGGCAAAGGATGTGCAAGTTTAAGTGGGATGTGGAACCTCATCTTTCTTGGGGTCTTGGGAAAGGTAACATTTTTTTCTGGCAGGACTAATGGTTAATCTCGTGCTCTATTGACTCCCTCATTTATTCTAATTCTACTATTGCAGCTAAGGTAAATTACTTTATTAATGATAATTGTTGGGATTATAATAAGTTTGCCAATTTTATCCTGGATTCTATCATTCAAAAAATTCATAGTCTTCCTCTGAACCTAGATTTAAAAGATGTGTTATTATGTAAGTTGACTAGTGAAGGGAATTTTAGATTAAAAGAATCTTGGCCTGAGTTTAGACCTAAGTATTATGTTAATACCATTTTTTTAATGATTTCACATAAAAGTATACCCTCTACTGTTGCTACTTTTATTTTGCATATTCTTCATAGATTCATTCGTACATATGATAATTTAATCAAGAGGGGTTTTATTCTTCCATCTAAGTGCCAATAATTTTTTTCCATTTATAAAGTATGCATCATGTTTTTTTGGTTTCTCTAGCTGTTAAAACTTGGCATTACTTTGATGATATTTTTAAATTAAATATTTTCTATGCGAACTAATCCATTAATGATCTTCTTAATGCTTGGTTTGTCAATTCCAAAGGGCTCATTAGAAATGTTACCCCTTCCCTGATTCTATGGTTTCTTTGGATGGAAAGGAACAATTTCCTTTTTAATGCTATCAGAATAGATTTCTAGAGGGATATTAAGAATGTGAAAGATAAGCTGCTCAGTTTGTTTTCTGTGAATTTACTTTCTATCAAAAGTTTCAAAAACTATTATGATGTTTCTAAGAAATTTTGTATTAGGTTGGTGGCCTCTTACTTCTCTTTCTAGTTTTGTTTCTTGGGTTAAACAGGCTATGGGTTGTTTCAAGTTGAACATTGGTATTACCATTGAGGTTAATAACATGGGTTGTGTTGGTATCATTAGAGACTGCCAAGGTAATGTTATACTTGTCTATGCGGTATCATTGCTTAATGGTAATCCTATTATGGACTTTCTTAATTCTATTCTTTATGGTTTAAGGAATTGTATGTCCCTTGACATTGCTAATATTGGTATTGAGATTGAGCCTTCTTATAATCTTTAGTGCATTTATAATAAGGTGAACTATGTTTGTAATTCAGAGGCTTTTTATATTATTATGGACATTAAACAGTTGATGGTTTTTATCCGTATTTTTGTTTCTCTTGTGCTAAAGGAAGGCAATGCTTGTGCGACTTGGTTTGCACATTTTAGCTCTAGGATTGATTATTTCATGGACTTCAAGGAAGGTAATATTCCCACTCTTTTAAAAGGCCTCTTAAGTTTAGACAAAATTGGCTTACCCTGGTTAATTTTCCTCTTCTTTGGTTTTCTGTGATGGGTTGTTTGCCCTTCTCTGATGGTGTTTTTTGGTTTGCTAGGTTTTACTTCTATTTTGGGGTAATTTTGATGACCTTTTTGACAAGTGCCATGCCCATGTTTTTTATGTTTAGGAGTGCTTTAACTGGTGCTATGTGTGGTGTTCTGGGCTGAGCGATGATTGTAAAATCTTATTTAAGAAAATCCTTTTTGTTGCTCTCCTTCTTCGGGTTTTGGTTGTGCAGGATTCTATTGGTAATGGGTTTTTTGGATTTTTGGTTTTCTATATTGGGCTTTTATTTGCCCTTTTGGTTGGTGGTGTCTTGCTGAGGCATTCTAGGACAATTGGTTTTGTTATGGATGCAAGCTAGTTTTTTGTGGTTTTTGGATTGGCCTTCTTGGTTAGTTGTATTGGATTGCCTCTGCTAGAAATGTCATTTTTGTTGTTGGGTTAGAGTTGGATTTGACTTTTTGGAGCATGATTTGGTTTTTAATGGAGTGCTTGGGTTGGTTTTCTTCTTAGTTTGAGTGGTTGTTCCCTTGCATTGTTTGG
Source organism: Dendrobium catenatum (assembly GCF_001605985.2). NCBI lineage: Eukaryota > Viridiplantae > Streptophyta > Magnoliopsida > Asparagales > Orchidaceae > Dendrobium > Dendrobium catenatum. Next base: position 162,040 of record NW_021319842.1, on the reverse strand, counting down.
ATTGGCTCTGTCAGGTTTGCTTGGGGGTGGTGGTGCTGTCTAGGGCCCTTTGGTGGGTTGATATTACATAAGGTGTTTCCTTATGATATTTGTGTTGCCCACTATATCCTGATCTTTATATTCCCGACCCCTTCTCGTCTTAGATGTTTCTCGTCAGGTTTGAGTCTAGCTTTTTGGATCATCACCATCTATTTTTTGTCTGTGTTGGGCACTTGGCATTGCTTTCCTACTATTTGTTTGCTTGGGATCTTCCTTTTCTTGGGCTTGGTGTCCTAGGACAATTTCAGTATGGTTCGTTTCTCTATTTCTTATTATGGTTACATGTTTTATTTCTTTGTGGTGTATTGTCCTACGTATGAGGCATGTATTTATTTTGGGAGGACTATGCTGGTTCTTATTAGTGGAAAGATGGTTGGCTGCTACATAATATAGTGGTGGTTCTCTTACCTCCCTTTTGTCTATTTAGTTTTATGGATTGTTTTTTGTGTTTTGTTCTCTCTCTTGAAGGATCTTTTTTGTGCAAGTTTTTGCGCTTCTAATTTTTTGGATAGGGAGCATGTGCTAAACATTAACAATTGCTACTCTCCTTATTTTTGGGTGCTCTTGCTTGTGCACCGTAGAATGTACTTAGTTTTATTTGTATTTTTGAGTATTAGGGATCTTGAGCTCCTAGGATTTTTTGCTTTTTGTTGTGTAGTTCTTAGGAGCAGTAGAGAGCTCGAGGTCCCTTTAAGGACCTTGTAATATTCATTTTATTCAACGCATAGGCCCCTCCGTGGGTTTCTCCTAAAAACAAATAAAAAACCTTTATAAACAAAATAATCCTTATTTCCCAAGATAATTAGAATATTCAATTAGATGACAAGAGGAAATCTTTTTAGGGTTTAGTACTTATAATGGGAATCAGTTGTCGAGTAAAGCTTCTTTAATTCAAAATTTGGAAAATTTTCTAGGGAAACTATGTAGTACAATTTATAGTAAGCCCCAAAGTACATATCCCAACAAAAAATAAATTTAACCTATAGGTAAAACAAAGAGGCATAGCATAAATAAGTGAAACGGTTGTAGATTCATACTTTCCATAATAAAATATTTTTTGTCATAGTCTTGCTAAATACTTTAAACGTATCACTGCTTAAGAGGTAGCATAATTTTGTATTATGTATGTTTAATGTTGACTTTGATTTTTGTTTAACATTTATGAAAATTCTTATCATTGGAATTTTGATAATAAAATTAAGTGTTCTAATGTTGTAGTGATTCGACATAAAACACTTCTGCGTCTACATGTCAAATACCATGGTGCCAATTTTTTTTATTGCTGCTGTTAACCTCATTTTTTTTCTGGCGTCAATTCTCCAAATAAAAAATCCAGTCTCCATAGGCAAATCATTTAACTCTATTCAAAACTTTAAATCCAATACATCACTATGCTTTGGCATAGTGATTAGATTACTTACCTTAAAATAATCACTTTATAGTCACCATTGATTATGGTTTGATCAGTTTATCAATCACTTGATGGTCACCAAGTGATTTTTAATGAAATGATTATTTAAAAATAAAACCTACCTCAATCATTAACCTTTTTAAAAAAAATTAAAACTCAAAGCAAAATCAATCTTCAAATTCATAATTTGATAGTTATTTGTGATTTTAATCTTATCCTCTGTTCAATCTTTTACAATCATCAATGATTGACTATAATATAAGCATTTCAAATCCATAGCTCCTTAAATTAATTAATAAAATAAATTTGAAACAAAATCTATTGTACAATCTAATGAAAATTACAAACTTCAAAATCTAATTCTCTAAACTTACTTAAATCCATTGGTCCATGACATATTTTTAGAGAATTTTCGATCATCTCAAAACCCAACCAAATGACCTTTAATTTATTTCTTTCTTTATTTATTTTTTTAGGGGAAACCATCAAAGAAGCCTATGCGTTAATTCAAAAAAAAAAAAATATATGTTCCTTAAAGTGACGTCAAGCTCACTACTACTCAAACGAGCTACAAAATTAAAACAAAAAAAATCCTAAAAGCTCGAGGTCACTGCTAAGAACAAGTATAATTGCCCTAGGTACATTCTATGGTGCATAAGGTTGAGCACCCAAAAATAAAGAACAAATCAAAATACAACAACCATCTCAGTCTTCCCCACCAAGAAGAGCTCAATAGAAGCACTTGCAAAAAAGAAAATCTGCAAAAAATTCTAAAGCCCAGGATAAGCAAAGTAGTACTTAAAGAAATGGCTAAAGAGTTTAGCTTAATAATTATCCAAATTATAAGCTCTAATAGAGGTGAAGCATCTATTACGAATCACCAAAATACTATTAACCAAACAGTAGGTGTACCACAACCTCCAAGCAAAAAAATAAAAAGAAAAATGAACTGAGGCACATAACACAACAGTAAAAATCTAGTCCAGCATTAATGGTACCCCAGGTCATAGCAAACCGAGAGATAGAACTAAGAAAGTGGAGTAATAAGGACCTTCATCCACAATAGAAAAAAACCATATCACAACAAAGAACAATCAAAATTTCCCTTAAAAAAGAAGCCAACTTAGAGGGACCAACGATCAGCCTTCAACAACAACCCAGCAAAATCCCACAAAGAATAGAACCTAATCACAAGACACAACCCACATACTAAAGGATTAGTGCAGATCCAAAAAACACCATCTAAACAGTAAATGCCATAGCAATGAAAAAATGGGTTCGAGCAGAAATCACTTATGATAAATTTGATCTAGCAAACATCACTAGGAAAATCCCAATGCCACTCCATCCAACCAACAAGACACACCCACCTCCCCCAAGCAATAAGCTATAGAAAACACCAGGACAAGATAGAAAAAGAGTAGCCGCCCACACCCAGGAAGAGAAGAACCAAAACAAAACACCATAAAACCTTCACATAAAGAGAAAAAAATAACCTAGGAAAGCCCACACGGCCTACAGAAAACTAACAGCAGCCCAATAAAATAGCCCCAACAACACCACCAAAACTTAAAAGAAGAAACAACCTGAGCAACCCAGCAGGCCACCAAACCACCACCAAGATACCCAGCACACACGCCAACCAGAGGAGCCAAGCCACTAATAGAAATCACAATAAAACCCACACCAAAAATGATCTAGCAAAGCCAAAGCCCAACATAGTAGAAAGAGGAAGGAAATAAACAAATGGGATATATATCAAAGGAAAAGCCAGTGCAATCATAACTCAGCTCTAAAAACCTGAAAAAATTCTAGACCAGTAACATCTCAAAAAAAAAAAAAAAAAGAACAGGATGCCCACAAAAAAGGCCATAAGAAAAAACCAAAACCAAGGAGAAGGACAACCAAGCCAAACCTCCAGAATAATAGCGGCATGAGAGGAAATCTCATAGCAATCAATAAAATAGAAAAAGACCAAATTATCTCCTAACATAAGGTAAATAGATTTTATCCAATCTTACGAGGCCTTCGAAATGGAGAGGATAATTAGCTGCTAAGAAATCAATAAAGCATTCAATCCCAGACCCAAAATGGGTCAACCAATTGGCACAGGCATAACATTCCCAAACACTTGAGAGAAGGACACATTGATAAAAATCATTAACTATTTAACATCCCTAACAAGATAAAAATTCTTAAAATTTCAAACTGAGTCAGTAGTATAAATAATGCAATGAATATTATAAATAGACTACCTTAATCCTAATATTAGTAATATCAAGAGACATACAAATTCTAAATCCATAGAGAATAACATTAAAAAGGGCCAGATGGAAGTTACCATTATGCAAAGGACCCGCAAAAGCAGGAGTGACATTCCCTTGGCAATCTCATATGATCCCACCACACCCCACACTATTCATATTATAAGAAACACCAATAATCAGCTTGTAACAACCCAAAGAGGGTTTAACCCAAGTGGTGGGAAAAATTGTGTATCACCACGTAGATTTGATTTTCTTCTATTTTGTAATCGAATACTACATTGAAAATAAAGTACAGTCTCGAGAGGCTGACACATTATTCTGCAATGGATTCAATAACAGAATAGAATTTTGAAAATTGATATTTCTATAATCAAACATAGTTCAAAGAATAACATATCATCTCAAAAGATGAACATGAAATTCTATAGAATATGTTTAAAGATATAAATACGTTTTTTAAAAATTTTATTCATTCTTTTATTTAGATATGACAAGAAGAATATTGTATCATCTTAAAAGACGAACATAACATTCTTCAAGATATCCAAAAGCGAGAATGAGTTTTATAAAATTCATCATTTCTAAAGTTGAATATAACAAGTATAATATTATATTATCTGAATATGGTCAT